>NC_135494.1:820560-1015905 GCF_052094955.1 Ictidomys tridecemlineatus | reverse complement strand
TCCAAGGACTTTAACTATATTTTCATTGATATTTCTTTCCTTTTTTTAAAATATATTTTTTAAAGTTGTTGATGGACCTTTACTTTTTAAATTTATTTGTATGTAGTGTCGAGCATCGAAGCAAGTGCCTCATGCATGCCAGGCAAGCATGCTACCACTGAGCCCCAACCCCAGTCCTCATTGATATTTCTTTTTATCAAGGTACAACGATTCTAAGGTTTTCAGAAGTTATTTCAAAGTATAATCAGGAAAAATTCTAAAAGGAATTTCAACAGAGGAGAAGCACACATTGGAGGTCCTAAAAGAAAGAAATCATCTTTGGGTAAACCAAGATCTGTATATTCTAGATTTTAATGATAAAAATATTTTCCTAAATAGAAATATTTTTATATTATTAATTAGACAGATAATAGATAAATGTAAAAAAAGATTTATATGCACTGGACTGACTAAAAATTTTGACTGATTAATTCAAGGATATTTCAGGCCATTTCCCTGATTTCGCTATCTATGCTGATAGTGAAGTGAGCTGATATTTTGGTTCATATTTTGACATGATAAAGACCTATTAAAATGTCAAGTTTAACTCCTCTAAGCAAGGTCTTTATTGCCTAGTGATTCTTATTGTTTAAAGCAAGGATTAATTTTGGTGAATAAATTCACATCCTTGTTTAAACACTAAATATATTAAACTGCTGACTTAGATTCCAATTTTTACAATTCTCCTTGGACACTAAGTTTGATTGATTCACAGACTGTTCATTCTTGCATATTTTGTTTGTTGAATAATTTTGAGATCTGGGAATTTTTTTAGGATGGAGGTTCTCTAAATTAAAGTTGTATGTTAGTTTTGAGCAATAAAAGTTGCAAACCTTGTTGAAAATTCATTGACATTATAGAAGTTCTCTCACTGGACCTATTATTCATAGAAATATGGTAGGATTTATATAGTGCTTAATCATATTTTTAAAAAGACAATTGAGAGACATCTATTTAAAGGATAATATTCTGAGACATAAAGATATTGTGAGACCTTCTCTCAGAAAGACATTGAGGATTCCTTTTAAATTGTTAGGATATATCAACTAGTATATATTGAGAAATTACAATAAGTAACACAAGGTAAATCTAATCATTTAAATACTTTACTACTATCTATAACTTAAACTGATGATACTATGGCTTATGCCAAGCCTTTACTCAGTTTTATTAAATAAAGAAAAGGGGGAATACAGGACCCCAGGGGAACACACTATATCTTACAAAATATTTATTTTTTTTCCTTAATTGTAATATTGAGAATCTCAGGGGATATATCTCAGTTGGTAGGGTGCTTTTCTCACATGCAGAAGGCCCAGCGTTCAATCGCCAGCATCACCACCAAAAAAGAAAAAAAAATTGAGACTGCTGCTGAATTGACTGAATCATGTTCACTGCTGCTGAACATGATTCAGTAAATTAAATCATATTTGAAAAAATAGAATTTAAACCGGTCATCATGACTGAAAAACCTGACACAGGAAGGTAAACCTTCCAACTGCAGAGTTTACAACCATGCAGCTTCATGAGCTTGCCAGATAAGTAAAAAGTATGAAGAGACTTCTATGGACCCATTTCTCAGATCTATTTTTTAAAATTTATTTTTTAGTTGTTGATGGAAACAATTCCTTTATTTTGTTTATTTTTTTATGTGGTATCGAGGATGAAACCCAGGGCCTCGCACATGCTAGGTGAGCGATCCACCACGGAGCCACAACCGCAGCCCTCAGATCCATTTTTAATGTCCATTGTGGTGTGGACTGGAAAGTCCACCAATGAAACTAGATTAATCATGCTGACTGTAGTGGTCAGTTATATGTTGATCCTGTGGTAAACAGGTTGTCTGGGATTATATTTGAGGAAAACACAGCATATGAGAAACCTAAACCAGACAATCATGCTGACCCTTTGAAATTAAGACTATGTATCTGGACAACTGTCCAAATAGAAAGCTTGTGGAAATAGAATTTTTCTATAAAGGCCAGTTGTTTACATAAGGTATCCACCAATGCATGGTTGCCCTGATCATTCTACAATAGAAACTGGCACCTTTCCTAAGTATTCTTCCTGAGTTTTCCTAAGTATTATGCAAATGTCTGGTCAGTACAACACAAGAGGTCTAGAAATAGTGGATGCATTTTAGGCTGGTCTCCTAGAATGGACAAGAGCAATTATAGGAGGATGCCTGGCACCTGGAGATTGATTGGTAATACCCTAACCCTCAGTGAGATGGCACCCAAAAGGATGTTTGGATGTTTGTCTTCTGCCTTCAGAATATTTACATCACTGATTGACCTAACTGCTGCAGTCTGGCTGGACACAAGATCACAAGCCACTCACAGCTTTGTAGATTCAAACAGCAACTCTTTATTCCCGAACTCACACTGGCCCTCTACAAACATGTTCTGGGGGAATCCCAGTTCTGGGCCCCATTCACGTACTCCACCAGGCTTTTAATCCCAAAAACTTTCTGAATTCCAGGAGAACTCAAGGGGAACTCAGGCAGCAGGATACCCCACCCTATTCCCAGCAGGAATAACCTTAAACCTGGAACTGCCCTAAACCCAGATTGTCCTAAACCGGGAACGCCCTAATCCCAAGGAGCAGGATACTTCCAAAAACCTGCAGGATACACCCTAAACCTGGATCCACCCTGGTCCTTGAGCAGGGTCACCTTTCTCAAACATACATGCAATGTCACAGCGAATGTCCAAGGTAAGTCCATTTCCATGAGTCCTTTCTCTAAGCAACATGGGGTACGCTGGCAAGGAAATATCGATGTGTCATTCCTACTTGGCAATAGCTCTCAGCACCTAACAGACTCCTTAAATATGAGAATTAAGAGAAAGGATGATGAATATCCTGTAGCCTGTATGAATACAACTCACCTTATGGCATCGCTAGTTATTGCCAGCTGGTATTTCAGAGCTGCACTCTGCTGAAGTTCATGTTGGGGTCGGAAACAGGTGCATGCCAATGAACCAGACCTAGGCCAGCTCTTGGTCTCATGATCTTTGAAGTGACTACTTTAAATATTATTCCTTGCTTCTGTGATACAGTCTTTATGGCTCTGTTTCAAACTTACAACATGTGGATTTTCTTAATGCTTGACTTAAATTACTTCCAAGATCGTTCATAGTCAGATAAATGCTGATGCAAAACTTAGAACTGAGTTAAGATGCTCTAAAAAGCCACTATAATAAATATTGTGACTAAGCCCTCTGCTCCGTGGAAAGGCTGAAACACCCCGCCAAATGAACATGTCCATGTTACCATTGCCAAGTGCAAGGCTTCCCAATAAATCAAGAAAAGATGAAGAGTCTTCTGATGAGTGTTTGGTAGAATAATAATATTAATAACCTGGATTTTCCAAGTTGGTTATGTCCCTGAGATAATATGTTTTCTACTAATGCCTTTTGTGTTTCAATAGCAGATTATGATGACCTCAGACCAAGAATCCAGTGATGCAAAGATATAATTTCCCAATTGCCTTCAAATATTAAGGAAGGGCTGGGGATGTGGCTCAATTGGTAGCTCACTCACCTGGCATGTGTGCGGCCTGGGGTCCATCCTCGGCACCACATACAAACAAATATGTGTGTCCACCGAAAACTAAAAAAATAAATATTAAAAAATTCTCTCTCGGGCTGGGGATGTGGCTCAAGCACGCTCGTCTGGCATGCGTGCGGCCTGGGTTGGATCCTCAGTACCACATACCAACAAAAGATGTTGTGTCCGCTGAGAACTAAAAAGTAAAATATTAAAAAAAAAATTTATAAAAAAAAAATTAAAAACTTAAAAAATTCTCTCTCTCTCTCTCTCTCTCTCTCTCTCTCTCTCTCTCTCTCTCTCTCTCTCTCTCTCTCCAGTCTGTGCAATAGAGTGACATGTGTCAAGGGGGCAAGTGAGCGTGAGCTCACAGACAAAGAACAGATGCCTGAAGCTTAAATCCTACAGATAATACTAAATCCTAGATACAATTTTCCCTCTGCATACAGCCTATGATTATCCTTCTATAAAACCTCAAAGTCCTTGTCAGCACCTGAAGACAGCATAAGGGCAGGGTTTCCTTGTCTTCCTGGTGTGTAGCTGCACTGGTCAAAGTTCCTTTCCTGCTTTGCATCATGACCTTTTCTGTTTGATTTTGGGGCATACACCTGACCAGACCTGTGGGATGCCCAGAGTCAGGTCTCTGCACAAGACTTCCTAACAGTCGAAGTAGAACATCTACACTAAGCACAAGGCACCCATTTTATTTCCACTGCACATTGCTGCCCTAGAGGATTGCCTTCCTTCCTCCCCCACCCTCTCTGCTGGGGATGGAACCCTGAGCATCAGAGCCAACCCCAATGGCTTCCTTTCATAGCTCAGGCTGCCTCCTCAAAGCCACAGAGGCCGGGAGGTGATGAGAATTACTAAAATAGTTTTCAAATTGTTCTCATTTTTAGATATATTGTATGGGTCATACATATGATATCTTTGAATAGTGCTTCAGAAATTTGGAGACTGGGTCTTTCTAAGTCGCTTGAGGTCGCATCAGCTGAGTGAAAAAATATATGTATAGATGCAATATCGTTCTTTCTTTTTAAAGGTACTGGGGAATAAACCCAGTGGGGTTTGACCTGGACCTCTGAGCTACATCCCACCCTTTTCCTTTTATTTTAAGAGAGGGTCTCTCTGACCTTGGGCTCCTCCAGCCCCAGCCTCCCTGAGAAGGTGCGCTTTGTTTTTGTGTTGAGGTTAAACCCAGGGCCTTGCCAAGCTCCGAAAGCAGCGCCAGGTGTCACCTCTGTACTAGAGGCTAAGCCAAGGCTTTTCACCTGGATTAGTTCCCAGCACAGCCTGGAAGCTCCTCCTGAAAAGGGCTGGGGCCAAGAATCTGTCACTCTACACAACTTCAGGCAGTGATTGGATGATGTTACCTGTCAGTCACGATGCAGAGGCGGGCCTGGAGGCCATGCATCCGGGATACGGGGGGAACTCTCCAATCAGTGCGCAGAGGAAGTGGAAGGGCGGGCTTCCGCAACATTGCGGGCTTTCTTCCGCACCCACCGGGCTACTCCTTCTCTGGCCGAGTTTCTGTTCCAGTGACCCAGTTGACTCTGCTGCTGCCGGTGTCCCCGGGGATCTCGGGGGCCCGGAAGTTCCTCCAGACGACGCCGGGTCACCACGGAAGCCAAAAATGGTGAGTTTGCGACCGGGCCTGAAGGTGCGGGGTTGGGGCCCGGCGCGGGGGTGAGCTGCGGAGGGCGGCGGATTCCACGCTGTCAAGTGGCCCTGGGCCCTGTCCCCTGGTTCCCTGGGTTTGGAAGGGCGGCTCAGGTCCCTGGTGTCCCCTTTGCTCCCTACTGGTGGCCCGACCCACTCTTCCCGACGTGGAGGAAGCAGGGCCACAAATGCACCTTCCTCCTCCCAGGGGAGCTCCTGCTGTAGGTCCCCCATATTGCAGGCGCCTCCTGCCACTAAACCCACCTTCCCTCCACCTCACAGCTCGGCCAGACGTCCGTTCTTCCCACTCGGTCCAAATGGACACCGTCCGCTAATTGTCACTTTTCATCTAGTGAAATATTGGAAAAAATCTTCCTCCCGCCTTCCCTCCTTCCTTTCCTCCCTCCCTCCCTTTTTCCTCCCTCCCTCCTTTCCTCCTTTGCTCCCTCCCTCCCTCAGCCATAACTTGTGATCCTCCTGCTTCAGCCTCCCACGTATCTGGAATGACAGGCCTGTGCCACTGTCCTAGGCAAGAACAACACTTTTGAAAGCATTTGTTTTCTATTTGTGAATGTTATACTTGAGGGGAAAGAATAATCACTTAACACTTCCTTGTGTTTGCTCAAAATAACTGCTTTAAACGGAATTAAGAGGTTGTTTATAGATCCCAGGGATATGGAATCGTGGGCTCCATCAATAGAGGATAACTGCTCCCCTTTCTGATAGTCCATGATGTAGAGTCACCCCAGTCGTGTAGTCCCGTAAGTGCATAGGGAAATGATGATGTAGGGACAAAGGAGGCAAGGCACTGAAGATAGCCAGAAACAGTTTTATCTGGCTGCAGCCAGTCTCAGAGGGCACAGCTTTTGCTGTAATCAATCAATCAATCCCCTGAACCCTGAGTTCAGGTGGTTTCAGAATCTTATACCCAGCATGTAAGGGGAGGGACTCAGAAGTTCACATTGTAATACTGAGACCCACAAATAACTCAGACCACACAGTCTCATTCCAGTTAAGCCTTTATTGCTGGCCAGTGGCAGACACTCTGCTCTTGAAAGAATGAGGTTGTCAGAGTGGGGCCCCTCCCTTAACTTGGCTCCATATTTAAGCACAAAAGGGACATTTGGAGGTTCAGGCAATGCCAGCAAGCCGGAAAGTTGTGGTCAGTTAGTCTCTGGTTGGCACATAGATCATTCTGTGTTCTTGGGGGATTTTCATGAACAAAAGAATGCAAACTTCCCCAGTCATGACCTTTTTGAGTGTCATGGCTGAGTTCACAAAATGGAGTCACCATAGTCAAGTTGTCACATCACACACATAAAAGCAGCTTTTTCTTTCACTGTTCTAGCCACGTTAACCCTTCAAGGACAGCACCTGAGAAGGGGAGAGCTTCTTCTCCCCTTTCTTTCCTCCCCCACCAGCTGTTTCCAAGGTGCCCAGTTGGTGATTTCTCTGTGAATCCCAGCTAAAGGCCAGAGGCCTTGTTTGCACATTTCTACAAACTACTATACTGCATATAAGTGTGTAAAAAACTAGTAAGGGGAGTTCGAGTCCAGCACTTGGAGTGCTAATTTCTCCCATACTAGCCACCCGAAAATAGGGCAACACGAAAATAGGAAGTTTATCTACACTGAACTTTTTTGTGGACATTCTCTTGTTGACAGTCCTAAAATTAGCCCATGGTGAAAATTTCTGGAGAAACCCAGTTAAAATTTTCTATGAAGGAAGGGGATGCCACTACAATAATGTCTGATTCATGTACTGTCCTTCATCCCTAGCTCTTTTCAATATGATTTTCAGAAAGGATCTGGCTACATTGCCCAGCCTGGCCTGAAAGTTGTGATCCTCCTGCCTCAGCTTCTCAAGTTGTTGGGATTAAAGGCATTGACAACCCCAGCTACAAAACATACTTCATTTTAACCCAAATATTAATGACCATACTAAGGAACATGGATTCAAGTTACCCTGAATGATGTATGTGTTCCTCTTTTCTTTTTTCTTTTCTTTTCTTCTCTCTCTCTCTTTCTTTCTTTCTTTATTTCTTTCTTTCTTTCTTTCTTTCTTTCTTTCTTTCTTTCTTTCTTTCTTTCTTTCTTTCCTTCCTTCCTTCCTTCCTTCCTTCATTCCTTCCTTTCTTCCTTTTTTAATATACCAGAGATTGAACACAGGAACACTTAAACATTGACCCACATCCCCAGCCCTTTTTTTTTTTTCTTTTAGTTCTCGGTGGACGCACATCTTTGTTTGTATGTGGTGCTGAGGATCGAACCTGGGCTGCATGCATGCCAGGCGGGTGGGCTACCGCTTGAGCCACATCCCCAGCCCATATCCCCAGCCCTTTTTACATTGTATTTTCAGATGTGATCTCACCAAGTTCCTTATAGTCTCACTAAGTTGCTGAGGCTGCCTTTGAATTTAGCAATCCTCCTATCTTAGCCTCTCAAGCTGCTGGGATTACAGTTGTGTGCCACTGTGTCTGGCCTACATGAACTTTTATAAAAGAAACTTGTGTATCACTACATTAACCAATTGCATTGGTAGGAACATCAGATTAATGGGGTACAGAAAAAAAATAAAGAAAATTTTTTCTGTATGTCTGTTATTGCATTCTGAGCTTTGGTAGATTTTGGAGACTAGGCATCTGGTAAGGTTAGTGGTATATTCTGAGAAGTTTTGAGAATTGTGGTCTGATACAGAAATTAAGATAATTGGCTATGAAAGGACTTAAGATAGCCCAAGATAATTTTTGTTCTCCATACAGAACCCTGCCTTTGCACCATCATGGTGGTCTGGTTGGCCAAAGTCAAGTACTCTGAAGGTTCTTTGATGTAGATGCAACTGTATAGAGAACTTGAGTTCACAGCTTCTCCTTTTATCTTCCTTAGGCGTAGACACCATGTCAGATTTCTTGGGCAGAGGTTCCTTTTGGATGCCTCACAGGGTCCCATGTCCTCAGCCACTGTCCTCTCCTGGAGCTGCCACAAGGTGCCCACAGCTGCCCTGGTCCCTGCAGGGTGAACAGAACTTCAGGCCCTGGGTCAGTTCCTCCTAGAGGACAGCCTGAGGTGTGGGGTACAGCCTCTCAGGGAAGCTGCTGGGGCCTCTGGTCTGAGGAATCTCCTGGAACAGGCCTCATCTAGACAGCTACTTCCTTGGAAACTTGTTTTTTCCATGCTCTGTTTCCATTCCTTGAAGACAGGTGGACAGTTAGCCTGTGGATGCTGGTGCTGAGGGGCCAGGTCAGCAGTGACTCCTGCCCTTTTAGTCTCACAGTGTGAAGGAGCGAAACCTCTCCCAGAGCATAAGCAACACCCACCCCAGTGCAGAGCTGTGCAAACCTGAAAAGCCTCCTACACTGGAGTCATGGTCCAGATCTCTTGGAGGGTGATCCTGGGAGCTTTCAGGGAGCAAGACCAGGCTGGAGCATGTCTCAGCCATCAGGGACCTTCCCTGCCCCTTGAGCCTGACATGTGTGCTCCCTCAGCACCAAAGCTCTCTGTGTATCACTTTGAAATGATGTGCTCACTTTTTTTTTTTTTAAAGAGAGAGTGAGAGAGAGAGGGTGACACAGAGAGAGAGAATTTTAACATTTATTTATTTTTTCTTAGTTCTCGGCGGACACAACATCTTTGTTGGTATGTGGTGCTGCTGAGGATCGAACCCGGGCCGCACGCCTGCTAGGCGAGCGCGCTACCGCTTGAGCCACATCCCCAGCCCATGTGCTCACTTATCTGAGGCCCAGGTTTATTTATTCAGAGTCACATGGGATGGACTAATATTAAAGAGGCAAGAAAGAAGTGGATTTTTTAAAAGTCTGGTTGCATTTCCATTGTTAAAAATCCCAACTTCCAGCCAGGTACAGTGGTGCACACCTTTGATCATTTCTTCTCCAGAGGTTCAGACAGGAGGGTTGCAAATTTGAGGACAGCCTTAGGAACTTATCCAGGCCTTATGCAACCTGGTGAGACTGGGTCTCAAAATAAAGTATAAAAATGACTGGGGATGTGGATCTGTAGTAAAATGTCCCTGGTTTTCATCTCGGGGCTATCAAAAAAGAAAGAAAGAAAAGAAAAAGAAAACACCTAATTACCTAATTTACCTTTTGCTACCCCTGAGTATGTATAGAAAGTTTGTAAGATTCAGTCTTGTCTTTTCAGTGATTTCAAATTGAAATCCAACCCTAGATTCCAAAATGCCACGTAAGATACAGAGAAACTCTGTTTTGCATTATTGCTGCAGAATCTGAGTCCAATACTACAAAAATACTGGTGGATAAATTTATGAATGTGATTTCATGAAAACTTGTAACTGTCCTTCACAAGGTGATGAATTTGACAAAGGATGACATTTTTTCACTGTTGTTATCTGGACTTGGCAGGTTCATGTTAACTGTGTGGTTTTTTGGTATCAAGAATGGAACCCAGAGTTGCTTATCCACCAGCCCCTTTTAGATTCTTTGTTTTGGTACAGAGTCTTGCTACATCGCCTAGTGCCTCAGACTCGTGAACCGATGGGTTACAGGTGTGCACCATCACTCCCTCGTCATTGTAAAATTTAAGGACAATTTTGACAATACCTGAAATACCCAATTATGATCATTTAATCGCTGAATATTAGTGAAATAGTAAATGACACTCGTTTTCTGGAAAGGAGCAATACGTCTGTCTAAATAAGGGTGCTGATCCCCTCAAGAGCACTCCCAGTATGTCACCTGATTCCTGTTCCCTCCTAAGTGCCTCCTCCTAGGGCCAACCCTTTGGGAGCTGGCCTTTTATCTTATGAAATTTGGGATCAGCATAAATGCCCTCTCTACTCTCTCTGTCCTGTACAACGTTTTGGCTGGTCTTAGATACAGTCTATTATTTTCAATTTTTTGAAAACTATTTTTTTGTTGTTGCTGTAGTCTGACAAAATGCCTATTTATTTATTTTTATGTGGTGCTGAGGATCTGAAAGGTTAAGAATGTAAAGGTTAAGTTTGTTTTCTTGGTTGAAGTTCTGTTTTCCTGAAACCTGAAATTTATGTGGGTGTCAAAACAATTCCCGGAAAAACCGTTAAATTGTATGTTGAGAAAAGTCTCCTGACCATCTGGTTGCTCTGTACAAACAACCCCTCCCGCATTCCCTGACCTCCACATGGACTCCCCAGTTCAAACAATGTATATAAGCTCTTCTTAAGTTGTTCTTGGGGCTCTCAGCTCCTCTCAAGTGAGCTCTGAGCCCCAGCATGCTGGACCCCCAATAAACCCTCTGCTGTTGCATGAGACAGTCTCTTGGTGGTCTCTTCCTCTGACGCTCACCCGACCTTAACAGATCAAACCTAGGGCCTGTCATGTGCTAGGTAAGCACTCTACTGCTGATCCAAAATCCCAACCCTACTATTGTTTTTTTTTTAAAGAGAGAGAGAGAGAGTATTTTTAATATTTCAGTTTTCGGTGGACACAACAACTTTGTTTGTACGTGGTGCTGTGGATCGAACCCAGGCCGCACACATGCCAGGCAAGCGGACTACCACTTGAGCCACATCCCCAGCCCCCAACAATACTATTTTTATTTTTAGATGTAGTTTATCTTATGTTTACCTCCAAAATACAGTAAACCATGCCCTAAATTTCACAGAATTTATTGAAATGCTCAGTGTTTTTTTAGAGAGTGTACATTATGGAAACATTCAATCTCCCTTGTGAGAAAGTGTGTTGTCTTTCCATTGATTTTGTTGTATTTTATGCCTCTAATTGTGTACCTTTTGTATTATAATCATTTTTATCTCTCATTACATGTATTTTTTTTTTTTTGGTGTGTGTGTGTGTGTGGCCTGCTGGAGATTGATCTGAGGGCCACATACATGCTTGGCACGTGTTCTACTACCGAGCTACTCTCCAGCCCAAGAGAATTAGTATTGTAGACTGCTGTTTATTTAATTGCTTACTTATTGAGTGCTGGGGATTGATGCCATGGACTTGCTCATGCTTAGTTCTCCTCCAGAAATGAATTTCAATTTGTGAGCAGCGTTCTGGCAGTGGGCAGGTGTTTTACTGGGTAATAAACCTACAGTCACTTCCACTGAGCACATCCTCAGCCTTGTATTTATTATTTTTTTATGTTTTGTATAGATATAGATGGACGGAATACCTTTTTTTTAAAAAAAAATTTTTCTGTGGTGCTGAGGATCATACCCCTTTCCTCAAACATGCTAGCAAGTGCTCTGCCACTCAGCTCCAATCCCAGTACCCTCTTTTAATTTTTAATGAAGACCAGTCTCACTAAATTTCTGAGTGTCTTGCTAAGTTGCTTAGACTGGCCTCCAACTTTCCATTTCCCTGCCTTGACCTCCCTATTGGCTGAAGTTACAGGTGCACACCACCACACCAGCAGTTGGAATGACTTGTCAGACCCTGCTGACAATCTGTAGTTCTTGATCAGTCGGTAACAGCAGAGATGCTGAAAGACACACACACACACACACACACACACACACACACATACACACACACAGTAGGAATGAGCACCTCTTTATTTTTTTCCCTTCTTCTTTTATATAGCAAAAAAGAAACACATTCTCTTGGCACCTTAATCTTTTCCAGCATGGATAAACATTCTCAGCATAACTTTGTTACTGGTCACAGTGCTCTATACTTCTTATTATACTACTTGTAGTTAGTTATTTCCTGGCAAGCACAAAAATATATATATTTTAAAATTGGCAGAGCATTCTTTTATCTTCTTAAGATGGCAACAAGGACACAGTTCAAAGAGTTCATAGTTTCTCACAGTACCCCTTTGTTTTGCTAAGCACAGCAAAACTTAACACTTTGTGTATGTGACCACACAATGACTTTTGAAGACTTATCATCCAATTTCTTTCAAGATGGTAATAGTATTGAAAATCAGTTTCCTTGCTTTTGTCCATAGTTTTGAAATTTGTTACTCTGACTCTTCCTCTTTGCTTTATTTTTGCATTATTATGAAAATGGTATTTAGCATATAAAATTGTTTCTCATGTATATGTTTGTAAAACTTCATGGCTTGGTAGTTTATTCACTTCTTTATGATATAAACTTTATTTTTTTCAGAGCAATTTTTGACTTACATAGTATATTAGTCAGTGTTCTCTAGAGAAACAGCATCAAGAGGAAGTATGATTATGAAAGGGGACTTTTAGATTGGCCTACTTGACCCAAAGCTGGATGTCCACAGTGGCCATCTGCAGCTGGAGAGTTTTAGGAGTGCTGGCCGCAGAGTCCAAGAGGCTGAAGCCGCAGAACAAGAGGGATCAATGGTACTTCCCTAGTCCAGACCTAAGGTTCTGGAAACTCCCTGGAGAATCACTGGCAGAGTCCACTTTGGGAGACTGAAGGAGGCAGAGTCTGATATCCTCAGGCCACTGCAGCAGCCATCAAGAACAAATTGGAGAAGAAAGGAGCTTGGTCTGCTGCTTCTTCCTTCTTCTTCCAACTTTTGTTTATCCAAGTCACCGTCCTATTAGATGGTGCTGCCTAGCTTAAGGAGGATCTCCAGTTTGGTTCACTGTTCCACATGCCAATCATTTATAGACACACCCATAAGGTCATTAATCATTGGCATCTTTTAATCCAATCAACGTGACAATTAAATGTGGCATTACTCATAGAATCGAATACCCCTTCTCTCCAGCTGATAGTCTCCACTGTTTTCAACATTTTGCATTGGTGTAGGGTGTTTGTTGGTTACTAAACCATTGTTGAACATTTGATAAGGAGAATGGATGAAGCAACATGTTATGATAAGCCAAAGTTCATTCTTTACCTTAGTGTTCCTCCTCTGTGTGATGTGATTTTGTGTGTCGCGTAGTTTACAAGATAATGTCGTACAGAAGAGTTTCACTGCTCCGGGAATTTTGTGTTCCCCCTGTCAATCACTCCTCCTCATTGCTCCCTCCCTCTATGCTCCATGAGTCCCTGGTACCCATCAGTTCTGCTAGTGCATCTATAATGTTGTCTTTTCCAAATGTTTTTGACTTGGAATCTTACTGCACTTTGCCATTTCAAACTGGCTTCTCTCTCTTACCAGTCTGCCTTTAAGGATGTTGTATCATTCCAGGCTGCAGAGCTCATTTTCTGGGTGATTTTCTTTGGTGTGGGTAAACTGCAGCTTGTCCATTCAGTATTGCAAGGTGTATCTTCCTTGAATCTAGCTTTGGGCACTTCTGGATATGGCTGCTGTAGTCACTGTAGTCAGTGTTCCTGTGTCCATAATTTCCCCATCATTTGCATAGACCCCTGGAGTGTACAGTTTTTTACATTTATGATTGTACATTTTCTCTCTCTCTCTCTCTCTCTCTCTCTCTCTCTCTCTAAAAAAAATACTTTTCTTTATCTATTTAATTTGGATAATATGGTAACTTATGCCTCAGAAAGAATTAGGAGGTGTTAACTCAGCTTCTATGTTCTGGAAAAAAAGTAGAAAATTGGTGGCAGTTCTTAAGTGTCTCATGGAAGCCTGTTTGAGATGTCAGAGCCTTGTCTTGCTTTTGGGTAGTAATTAGTTATTGAGTCTGTTTTTTTCAGTAGCCATGGGCTCATCTGTTTTGTGTATTTCCCCTTGTGTGTAAGTTATAGGAAATTGTCTCTCTCAAATAAATGGTCCAGTTTTTGCAAGTTGTCTAATTTGTACGAAGCACGTTTATGATAATCTTGAAGTCCCAATGCATTGTTGATGATGATACTTTTAAATGTGTTACTAGGTTTTCAGTCCTCTTTGATTTTTTCTTTAATGTTATTGTATATTTTACACTTTTTTCTTTTTATGTGTCAGTGAGGATTGAACCCAGTTTCTCCTAAGCAGTAGGCAAGCACTCTTCCACTGAGCCATAACCCCAGTCCCTGTCTTCTGTATTCTTAGCCTTATGTCAGTGTATCAGTGATGCTGATGTTCATGAAGAACTTGATATTGTAGACTGCGGATTTCCAGGTTGTGGTTTTATCCACACCTTCTGTTACCTTCCTGTGGTTAATTTAGGTTTACCTTGCTCTTCTTTCTCTGTTTTTCTGAAGTGACAGTTTCAATGATTGCTTTTAGCTTTTCTTTTCTGAAATGTGCGTTGCATGACTTAGAAAGCAATACAGCACCACCTCTGGTGTTCTCTAGGAATTTCCTGTGATGGACTTTTACATTTTTTCCTTCAAAATGGTCACCTTTTCTCTTGAGTCCCCTCTTTGTCCTGTGTCTGCTTAGAGTCTTGTGTTTCACGTCCCCTTCCCTGGAGGCTTTTCAGCTGCTTCTGATCTATTTTCTGCTTTAGCTCTCATGTTTTTTGAGCATACATGGGATTTCACTGGTGGTGCACTTGTAGGGGTGTGGTTTATGTCCTGTGCAGTGTTGCTGTGACCCTGAGACCTCAGTGTGCTTCCCATTTGTTCAAGGCCCATGAAGCCCTCCTGCCTGCATCATTGTCCTGACAGAGTTGGTCTGATGTCTCTGAGTGTAATTGTGGATTCTTCCTTGTTTTGGGCGGTTCTGTATGTTTTCAGTCCTTGAGTAAGGTTCTGTGTCAGTGGCAGGGACATTTTCTTTTTGCCAGTTCCATCACTGTGCAGACATCATAACATGCTTACAGGGCTGGGGATGTGGCTCAAGCGATAGCTTGCTCGCCTGGCATGCGTGCGGCCCGGGTTCGATCCTCAGCACCACATACCAACAAAGATGTTGTATCTGCCGAGAACTAAAATATAAATATTAAAAAAAATTCTCTCTTTCTCCTCTCTAAAAAAAAAAAAGTTAAAAAAAAAATAACATGCTTACAGATGTGAATGGTGGCCTTTTTTACACCCAGATTGTGTAGGATAGTTTAGGATTCTGGGCTACAAACTTGTTACTTCACCACACTCTGGAAGAGCTTTTGCTTTATGTTTGTTTGCACCACCTTTGCTACAGGCACCATGAATCTCTTTCACAACAGACAACCATTGCACATGTGGCCCAACCTTTATCAAAATGTCCTTGAGCGGAGCATTGGTATGTGTCTCATGACTACATTATGGTAGTGAACTGGCTGCTGTTAAGAACAGTTTGACAATCATTGGACATTTATTTTTACTATGAGACTTAGAAATGTAGTGCCTGCTGTTTATTAAGAAGATTTTTTGAGAGATATAAAACTTTGTAAGATTCTTATTTGGACAAGGTGACATTTTTGGGTCATTGAGTTTTTTCTAAGACACGTGCCATCTTTGAACTTACCTCATTTTGCTTTGACAGTAACCACAGGAAATTATCAAATTGTTGTGTTCATTAATAAATAAGTTAATAAAATAGAGAACTTATGTTTGTTTTTGTCACTTTATAGTAAGCTAGTTGACTAAATTTGTTCTGGAGTAAAGCACCTGCAAAGTTCTAATTGTTCTCTGTATAATCACACAGGATGAACTCAATCTCCAGTTACCACATTGTGACAACCTGTGTGAAAGGTTGTCTAAATGTTGTCTATGAAGGAATCTCCTTAGTGACCCCATGCCCAGAGGGTGTGGGTTTGGGCTGGTTCTAGGCATTTCTTTAAGTATGGAACTATAGACTTTCAGAGGAAACAAGACATCAGTAAGTACCATGTTGTTTATATTAACCTTGTAGGTACAGTGAGCCACAGTAGTTTGTAGAATCTCTCTCAAATGCTTAGTTTCATGATTCCTGCAATTTCCTACTCATCACCTTTCTTTTCTAAAGATAAGTACTATCCGAATTGCTTACATTAGCTCTGTACCACACAGGATGTTTCTAGGACATGTAATAGAGGTGCAACCAATAAAGAAGTTATGAATGATCTGGGAGCCCGTCTCACTTCCTGTGAGCTCACCAAAGGAAGGGTATAAAACACTGAAAAAGGATGTTTGCCTTCTGAGTAGCCAATTTCTAGTGTTGTAATGGGTGTAAAAAATTGAGTACAGTAAAGATTTGTTGGATTAAATCATGGAATGAATCAAGAGGCCAGGGAATCATGTGAACATCACACATGTTGAGTATAGATTTCTCATGCTGTCAATCTCTCCTGGCCTCCACTATACATTTGTGGGATATTTTAGATCTCAGTTACCTTTGAGGATGTGGCTGTGAACTTCACCCAGGAGGAGTGGACTTTGCTGGATCCTTCCCAGAAGAACCTTTACAGAGATGTGATGTTGGAAGTCCTCAGAAACCTGGCTTCTATAGGTAATAATGATGTTTCTAAAATTAATCAAATAGAGAATTCATGTTTATTTTGGTCATTTATGTAGAAGGTGAAAAGGGAATCAGTTGGTGAACTATTGCAGCATAAATGGCACCTAGGATTTGGCAAAACATTTCTAGCTCCTAAATATTCATAAAGATTGTTCTGTTTTCTCATTTTAGGAAACAGGTGGGAAGATAAGACCACTGAATATCAGATTGAAAACTCTGGAAGCAATGTAAGGTAACTGTACTCACAAGAGGAATTCGTGAGGGAATCTGAGAACTGTCATATAATTTTTAAAGCAAACCAACTGAAAAAGTATGCATAATAAGAAAAGTATTTATTCTTATAATATTTTTTACCAGAAATATATACTTAGCTGTAACAGATATTCAGTCTTTTCAAAGTATTTGACATGCAAAAAGTACTATGAAATTGCATATGTGAATATCACTATTTGGATAATAGCCACAGAGAAGCTGTGTTGCAAAGGATTGTTTTCTTTCAATCTCTTTATTTTCAGGCAAGTTGAACAAGTCAGAAAACCTAGCCTTTACCTGATGTTGGTAGTAATGTAAAGATCTATAAATACATAGAAAATTGTGAATGAATTAAGCATTGATTATGTGCTAGTTACTTCTTCAAAGAAGTCATGGTAAACTTCAAAGGCACAGAATAGTGTGGGGGAAACCTTCAAATCAATTCCAATTCTTAATTGAACAAAGAAAAATTTTAATAGAGTAAATCCATGTGACTTCATTATGTGTGCAAAAGACTTCACATGTCCTTCATTCCTTCATAGGCAGATCACATCATACTCTGGACACAAATACTACAAGCATGAGGAATGTGAAGAGAAGCCATGTGAATTGAAACAATATAGGAAATCTCTGGTTTCTCTCAAAAGCGTTCACACACAAATGTTAATACAAACTGGAGATGGATCTTATGAAAGTACAGTATGTGGAAAAGTCATCAATTGTTCCAATGACATTGAGAGACATGAAGAAACTCATCCTGGGGGGCAATCCAATGAATGGCAACAATGTGGTGAAGCCTCTTCTTATCCCACTGGTGTTCAAAGACACATGATAACACACAGTGGAGGTAAACATTTTCAATGGGACACATGTGGGAAAGCCTTTCATTTCTCCTCTTTATTTAGAAGACATGAAAGAACTCATTCTGGAGAGAAACTCTATGAATGTCAACAAGGTGTTCGGACCTGTATTTCACAGGCAAGTCTTCAAAGGCACAGGATCACACACACAGGGGATGCACATTTCAAATGTAAGATATGTGGGAAAAACTTTGATTATCCCAGTTTACTTCAAATACATCAGAGAATGCATACTGAGCAGAAGCCCTATGCATGTAAGCAGTGTGGGAAAACCTTTTCTAGATCCAGTCATCTTCACAGACATGGAAGAACACATACTAGAGAGAAGCCCTATGAATGTAAGCAGTGTGGGAAAGCCTTCACTAAGTCCACTAACCTTCACACACATGAAAAAACTCATACTGGAGCAAAACCCTATGATTGTAAGCAGTGTGGCAAAGCCTTTTCTAGATCCAGTCACCTTCACACACATGAAAAAACTCATACTGGAGAGAAGCCCTATGAATGTAAGCAGTGTGGGAAAGCCTTCACTCAGTCCTCTAGCCTTCACACACATGAGAAAACTCATACTGGAGCAAAACCCTATGATTGTAAGCAGTGTGGCAAAGCCTTTTCTAGATACAGTCACCTTCAATCACATGAAAAAACTCATACTGGAGAGAAGCCCTATGATTGTAAGCAGTGTGGCAAAGCCTTTGCTACATCTGGTTCCCTTCAGATTCATGGAAGAATGCACACTGGAGAGAAGCCCTATGCATGTAAGCAGTGTGGCAAAGCCTTTTCTACATCCCGTTCCCTTCAGATTCATGGAAGAATGCACACTGGAGAGAAGCCCTATGAATGTAAGCAGTGTGGCAAAGCCTTCACTACTGCCTCTTTCCTTCAGATACATGAACGAACTCATACTGGAGAGAAGCCCTATGAATGTAAGCTGTGTGGGAAAGCCTTCTCTCAGTCCAGTCACCTTCACACACATGAAAAAACTCATACTGGAGCAAAACCCTATGATTGTAAGCAGTGTGGCAAAGCCTTTGCTACATCCAGTTACCTTCAGATTCATGGAAGAATGCACACTGGAGAGAAGCCCTATCAGTGTAAGCAGTGTGGGAAAGCCTTCACTCAGTCCTCTCACCTTCACAAACATGAAATAATACATACTAGAGAGAAGCTCTATGAATGTAAGCAGTGTGGGAAAGCCTTTGCTACATCCAGTTCCCTTCAGATTCATGGAAGAACACATAATGGAGAGAAGCTCTATGAATGTAAGCAGTGTGGCAAAGCCTTTGCTAGATCTTCTCAGCTTCACAGACATGGAAGAATACATACCAGAGAAAAGCCCTATGAATGTCAACAATGTGGAAAAGCTTTTGCCACATCCTGTCTGCTTCATACACGTGAAAGAACAGATACTGCAGAGGAATTGTATGCATGAAAACAATTGGTAAACTTTTCTGTTATTACTGCTTCACTCATATACATGTAGGACGTTATTGGAGAAAAATCCTTTGAATGTAAAACCTGGTAAATCAATATTTCATGTCATCCTCAAAGACAAGAAAGGGCTCACACTGCTGAAAGTGTGTGTGTGTGTGTGTGTGTGAGAGAGAGAGAGAGAGAGAGAGAGAGAGAGAGAGAGAGAGAGAGAGAGAGAGAGGGAGAGGGAGAGGGAGAGAGAGAGACAGACAGACTGGGGATTATGTCTGGTTGTGCTCTACACTGAGCTACATTCTAGTTACTTATTATTTTGAGACAGGGACTTGCTGAGTTTCTTAGGGTCTTCCTTAGGTCCTGAGGCTAGCCTCCAACATTGATCCTTCAGAATCTGGCTCTCAAGTCTCAGTAATTAAAGGCAAACACCACCACATCCAACTGAATAACTCTTTAAATGTAAAAAATATCACAAATCTTTCCATTTCCCCTGTTGTCTTCAAAGCCATTTTAATCACATTGAAAAAAAAAAACAGTTTGTGGGGGATTTTGTACATCCTGTCAGCTTTTCATCCAGCCCTGTTTTCATTTTCATATATGAAAACCCTCATGGAGAGAAGCCCTGTGAGTGTGAGAAACGTGGGAAATCTTCTAGTTTTCTCAGTATTTTACTAAGGACTGGGAAGATTCTTTTGGAATAAAAAGTATAAATCCTATGCAAGTAAGAAATATAAAGGATTTAGCTGTTCTAGTTTTGTTCAGTTGTATGAAAGGACGCATACTGTAGAAAATACTGAGGATAAGCCATGTGGGGCAGTATTCAGCTTTCAGAGTTGTCCTCAAATATGTAGCGAATTCATATCTGGGAAGATCCTTTTACTCTCTTTAAAAATTGTAGTAAGACTTTCAACTTTCCAGGTCCCTTTGAACAGCATTTAAGAAATCACACTAGATCTCCGGTCGCACAGTTCACTTGTGGTTGTGACCCAGTAACCGGTCCTCGGTGATGGAAATCCTTCCTCTAGGTTTCGGTGCACCCCAATTTTGATGGAAATTTCCTAACAAGATAGCTTTTGGCCGTTGTACCTCGTTATTCACCTATGCAGTGATGAAGTACAAGGGGGTGATGCACTCTATTCACTGCCATCTTCTCCCCAGAAATTGAAATCAAAACCACCCTAAGATACCGTCTCACTACAGTAAGATTAGCAGCCATACATGTGAAAATATATATATTTTTTAAAAAACAACTTGCTTAGCAGGAGAAAACATTTCACATTACATATTTAATCATTTCCTAGTATACAGACTATAAAAGGAATTCTAAAGACTCCATAATAAAATGATTGAGGAATTAAAAAATGAATTCTGAATTTTGAACCCCTCAGATAATTCTGCTACTCTTTAAGGTGTTTCCTGAGAATAATTTTCAAAAATGCTAATTGTTAATTTTTGCTAGCTGACATCTCGTAAGGCCACACTCAAGGGCAGAGCAAGAGAAGGGGACATACAAAAGTCATATCCAAAACAGGACAAGGGGTAATATCACAAAGGGACAGGTGAGCATAGCTCGACCCACAGGGATGTAGGAAGGCTCTCCTATGCAGGAGGACACAGCAACAGGACTCCAAAGATTGGCGCTATCATCTGGGTTAGTTAGGCAACCAGATCATAGAGTGAACAATGATGAGGCCACACCAATCAGAAGGGGAGACAGAGTCACATGCTAATTTGGCCTCCCACACACTGGGTCTCACTGAGTCTGGCTCCAGGGGAACTGAGCTAACTGGCTGGGCAAAATAACCACATAGAGACAGAAATACCTTTTTCTATGGGGATGCTGTGAGAGTTCCTCTGACCTTAAGATGAGAGAGAGAGAGAGAATGTGTTGAACCATTATATTAAGGAGAAGTCATTCAAATGAGGCAAAGGGTCAGGTTTTAGGGGGCTGAGTCTAGCTTCCTGATGTCTGTTGAGAGCCACAGCCAAAGGGGCCCCAGCAAACTTCCAGCTGCCAGCAAACTTCCAGCTGCCGGCTGATGATTGGCTCACAGAGGCCCCAGCAACATCTAGCTGATTGGCTCCTCTGCGGTGATGTTCATTGGGCTGTTTCTCTGCCCTTCAGACTGCCAGCTGAGGATTGGCTCACAGTGGCCCCAGCAACATCTAGCTGATTGGCTCCTCTGCGGTGATGTTCACTGGGCTGTTTCCCTGCCCTTCAGACTGCCAGCTGATGATTGGCTCACAGCGGCCCCAGCAACATCTAGCTGATTGGCTCCTCCACGGAGCTGCTCATTGGGGGACTTCTTTGGCTCTGCCCACGCAACCCAGCCAATTGGCCTCAAGAGCAGGAGGATTGTGGGAGGTTGAGAGGCTGGTGTGGGGGTGAGAGGCTTGTGGGAGCCGGTGGTGGCTGTTGGGCTCTGAGGGTTTTTTCCCTGAGGAGCTGTTTTGTTTGGCGTTTGTAGTTCTAAAAATAAAGTTAGTTTCTTTTGACAAGTGGCTCCTGAATTGTGCCTAGCCAGACTTCAGCAACGTCTGTGTCAGCAGGTTGACTGACATCCAGGAATAACACTCCCAAGGGGAGAGCAAGGGGACACACAAAAGGCATCTCCATGGAACATTCTATTTCAAAGAGGGCAAAGGTAATACTACAAAGGAACACAGGAGCATAGCTTCACCCATGTTGATATAGGAAGGCACACCCATGCACGAGGACACCGTCACACCACCCTGAAGATTGGTCATTCTTTGGGTTACATAGGCGACCAGATCACAGGGTGACCAATGATGATGTCACACACATCAGAGGGGAGACAGAAACAGCTACATGGTAGTTTGGCCTCCCACAGACTAGGTCTCACTGAGTCCGGCTGTGTTATTTTATCTCCCCTGTTTTCCCGAGGTTATCCACATGCTCTGGGCAAACACCCAGCACTTCTTAATCCTGGGGAATCTGGGGTCCCATCTCTGCTCCCTGCTCAGGTGACACAGTCTGAGGCTAACATGAATGCTGAGAGCAGAGCAGTCGTTTGATCCCACAGGAGCCAGGCAGGGGGCGCCCTTCCCACTCCTCCTGCAGGATTTCTTAATGCAGGAGGAAGGATGGAGTCTGACTCTCATTTCTGCTTCCACTGCAAGTGAGGTTACAGAACAACTCCAAAGCTCTAGAGGACACATTTTAGTATCATGTCCAACTACAGCATCAACTAGTTATGAAAATTAAAGGTTTCCCTGGCTCATGAGAATGAGAGGATCTGGGAAAGGGCTGTCAGGGTTGAGGGATGGGGACATGTGCCCTTTTCATAACCTTCCTGGGATCCCAGGAAGAGGCTCCCAGTTTTCCCATCTCATCAGAGCTGGAAGGACTCATTGGAGCTCCTTAAGCCCCAGCTTCACCTGCTGCTGTGGAAGAGGGTGCACCTGACCTTGTGTGAGGAGCTTTGTCCACTGACAGGTCTTTGACTTGCAGGCCAGGAGACTGTGAGGGAGGTTGGGTGTTCACAGGGCCTTCCTCAGAACCATGGGCCAGTTTCCTCATCCTCGCGACTCATTGCTCTACAGCTGTCATCATTCAACAGTGACCACATGTGACCCTCTATGTGGAAAAGGGTCCCAAGCATCACCTGCCAACAAGTGGAAGAGGCCACAAGTCATTTAGCTTGGAAACCAGGAGGCCTGAGACTGAAGCCATCCAAGTCTCTCTGACCAAGCCCAAGGTAGGAGACAACCCTGGGCAGAGCATGGTCATTTGCACAGTTCTGGTGTCCTCAGCCAGAGCAGCACAGCAACGTGTGTGTGACCACCTCCTCCTCTGACCCCTGCCCCTTCAAACAGAAGGAAACCAAGCCTCTGGAGAGACACACCCATCACAAGGGCCACTGATGGAGCCAGGAGCCTGTCCAGCTGTCTGACTCCTCGAGTCCCTATGTAGTCTGAGCTTCCTCCAGGCCAAGACAGGTCCCATGCACCCGTCCCTGCTGGCCCCAGCAACATCTAGCTGATTGGCTCCTCTGCGGTGATGTTCATTGGGCTGTTTCCTTGCCCTTCAGACCGCCAGCTGATGATTGGCTCACAGCGGCCCCAGCAACATCTAGCTGATTGGCTCCTCCACGGAGCTGCTCATTGGGGGACTTCTTTGGCTCTGCCCACGCTACCCAGCCAATCGGCCTCAAGAGCAGGAGGATTGTGGGAGGTTGAGAGGCTGGTGTGGGAAAGAGAGGCTTGTGGAAGCCGATGGTGGCAGTTGGGCTCTGAGGGTTTTTTCCCTGAGGAGCTGTTTTGTTTGGCGTTTGTAGTTCTAAAAGTAAAGTTAGTTTCTTTTGACAAGTGGCTCCTGAAATGTGCCTAGCCAGACTTCGGCATGGAAGACTTTACAAGGACATGGAGGTTTACAAGGTCAATTATCTAAGATAATACAAGGAGCTAATGAACCTTACGCTGAATTTGTAGATAGGCTTATTCAAACAGCTACCAGAGTTTTTGGGAATACATAACAAGCAATGCCATTAATAAAACAACTGGCTTATGACCAAGCGAAACGTTGGTGCAGAGATATCATTAGACCATGGAAACAGGAAGATTTAAACACATATATTAAATTATGTAGAGACATTAATGAATAAGAGCAAGTCATGGCAGCTGCAGTAAAACAGGCTTTAGATGCCAGAGACATTAATGAACAAGAGCAAGTCATGGCAGCTGCAGTAAAACAGGCTTTAGATGCCAGAGACATTAATGAACAAGGGCAAATTGTGGCAGCTGCAGTAAAACAGGCTTTAGATGCCAGAGACATTAATGAACAAGGGAAAATTGTGGCAGCTGCAGTAAAACAGGCTTTAGATGCCAGAGACATTAATGAACAAGGGAAAATTATGGCAGCTGCAGTCAAACGGGCTTTATATGCCAGGCCAAGAACATGCTACAATTGTCAACAAACAGGACATTTTAAAAGGAATTGCCCCATAGGAGGAGGGTTTAACAAAACTAGGTATCAAACAAGTAGAATACCGGGTATTTGCCCACGATGCCGTAGAGGGAGACATTGGGCTAATGAATGCCGTTCTCAAACCACCATAGAGGGTACTCCATTACATTGAGCTAATGAATACCGTTCTCAAACCACCATAGAGGGTACTCCATTATCAAAAAACGAACAAGGACAAGGTGTTTATCCACAATATCGTGGACAAAGGCATCGGGCTCCATTGCCAAAAAATGGACAGGGGGGCCCCAATGCTCCGAAGCCCCAAACCACAAATATACAGAGCACTGGAGGAACCCAGCAACCCCATCAGGGCAGTGCCCAGGACATCAGATCCCTCATCAGACAAACCGGAGGGAGCTCAGGGTTGGACATCTGTGCCTCCGCCAAATCAGTACTAACTCCAGAGACGGGAGTTCACATCATTCCCACAGGGGTAAAAGGACCTCTTCCCAAAGGAACAGTAGGCTTATTATTGGGACGCAGCTCTTCTACTCTAAAAGGACTTTGATAAGTCCTGGGATAATTGATCCTGATTATGAAGGTGAAATAAAAACTATAGCCAGTTCTCCAAAGGGTATATCAATAATTTCACCAGGAGATAGAATAGCACAGTTACTAATAATACCAAGCTTACATGATAAATTTTTTAGTCAGGCTGTAGAAAGAGGTTCCAAGGGATTAGGCTCCACAGGTGTAGATTGGGCTATGCTTTCTTTAAATTTAGATTCTCGCCTCATGCTAAAACTAAATATTCAAGGACATGAATTTAATGGGCTACTGGATACAGGTGCAGACATTAGCATTATCTCTTGTCAAGAATGGCCAAAACATTGGCCATTACAACAAGCCACTCAAACGCTTCGAGGCCTAGGAGTGGCGACTAATCCCGATAGAAGTGCAATGCTATTAGATTGGAAGGATCCTGAAGGATGTGAAGGAACTATACAGCCATATGTATTGGATCATCTTCCCGTAAATTTATGGGGACGAGATGTCCTAGATCAATTAGGTTTGACATTAACAAATAATATCAATCAAAATGCACCCACTATTATGGCTAGACAACGTTTTAGGAAAAGAAAAAGATTAGAAAAACAAGAAGAAGGTATAGCAGCACCAAGACAAATAGATCAAGGAACAGATAGACATGGGTTGGATTTTCACAAAGGGCCACTGAGACAATAAAAATTACATGGAAATCAGAAAGACCAGTATGGGTTCCTCAGTGGCCCTTGACTAAAGAAAAGATACAAGTAGCCCATGACCTGGTCAAACAACAATTAGCGGAAGGACATATACAACCTTCTGTATCTCCCCATAATACTCCCATTTTTGTCATCTAAAAGAAATCTGGTAAATGGAGATTATTGCAAGATTTAAGAGCCATTAATAATGAAATGGTCATTATGGGACCTGCTCAATCGGGGATTCCTCAATTGTCTGCTTTGCCAAAAACTTGGTATGTTTTAGTTATAGATATTAAAGATTGTTTTTTTTCAATTCCAATTCATCCTGAAGATAGTCCACGTTTTGCATTTACTATCCCTGCACTAAATCATGAAGGTCCTGGTCAGAGATATGAATGGAAAGTACTCCCTCAAGGGATGGCTAACAGCCCAACTATGTGTCAAATTTATGTTAACAAAGTAATCCAGCCACTTAGAAATCAAAATCCTGAACTACAAATATTTCATTATATGGATGATGTATTATTAGCACACAAAGCTAAAAACACATTGCTAAATGTTATGCCACACTTACAAACTTATTAAAAAATTATAATCTAGAGATAGCAATAGATAAAGTACAATTAAATTTTCCAATTAATTATTTAGGAGTTCTATTATCCTCAACCATGGTCCGTCCACCAAAAATTCAAGTACGAGTAGATCAACTCAAATCACTTAATGACTTTCAAAAGTTATTAGGAGACATAAATTGGATAAGGCCTTATCTAGGTATTCCAACAGGAGAATTGGGACCTTTATTTGATATCCTAAAAGGTCCATCAGATCCAAATTCACCCCGAATGTTAACGCCTGAAGCAAGAAAGGCATTAAAAATCATCGAAACATATATGGAAAATATGCATTTGGATAGAATTGATATAAGTTTGCCTTTATTATTTATTGTACTACCAACAAAAAATATTCCTACAGGAGTATTTTGGCAAGAAGGTCCATTATTATGGATACATTTATCTTATTCTCCTAACACTATTCTTACTAGGTATCCTGAGGCTGTAGGACAATTAATACTCAAAGGAATAAAAACAGCAAAGGCAGTGTTTGGAATTTCTCCCAATAAAATTATTACTCCATGTACTATGAATCAAATTGATGAATTAGCTAATGAGTTAAATACTTGGGCAATAGTCATGTGCAAATCTAATGTTTCATTTGATAACCACTTACCATCTAATCCTTTGTTGTCTTGTTGGTCATCACATCCTGTAATTTTTCCAAAAATGACAAGAAAAACACCTATCATGAATGCTCCAAATATATTCACTGATGGGTCAAATAATGGTACAGCAGCAATAGTTACACCTGATCAAACTTTTACATTTTTAGTACCCAAACAATCAGCTCAAAAGCTAGAGCTTAATGCCGTATTACAAACTTTTGTGATGTTTAAAGATTCGGTATTTAATTTATTTTCTGATAGTCAGTATATAGTTAATGCTATAATATCCCTTGAAGATGCTGGTAGGATTTCCCCTTCTTCTACTGTTTTCTCTTTGTTTTCCACTATACAAAGTTTAATCTGGGACAGAAAAGATTTATTCTTTATAGGACATATCAGGGCACATACAGGATTGCCTGGAGCCCTTAGTTTGGGCAATGATTTAGCAGATAAAACTACACATGACATACATATTTTCTCTACACTAGAAGAAGCTATAAATTTTCATAAAAGATTCCATGTCAATGCTAATACTTTACAAAAGCGTTTTAAAATAACTAAAGAACAAGCTAGACAAATAATAAATGTCAAAATTGTGTGACCTTTTTACCACAAGTTAATCTTGGAGTCAATCCTAGAGGATTGATACCTAACCATATTTGGCAGATGGACGTCACACACTTGCCAGAATTTGGAAAATTAAAATATTTGCATGTTACAGTTGATACTTCTTCTGGATTTTTGATGGGCTCCCTTCATGCCGGAGAAAAAACTAAAGATGTTATAGCTCATTGCTTACAAAATTTTGCCACTGTGGGCATTCCAAAACTGTTAAAAACAGATAATGCCCCTGGTTATACGTCTACTTCTTTTAAACAATTTTGCTCATCATTTGGCATTACTCATATAACAGGAATCCCATACAATCCACAGGGACAAGGCATAGTTGAAAGAGCTCATCAAACTATTAAAATGTACTTATTAAAGCAAAAAGACGGGATTGGGAAGGGGTATATATTTCCCAAAGATAAACTTAAAATAACCCTTTTTACTCTAAACTTTTTAAATTTGGATTCATCAGGACTTAGTGCTGCAGAAAGGCATATGTGTCCAAAAAATGTACATAAGCCCAAGGTACTTTGGAAAGATATTCTAACAGGACAATGGAAAGGTCCTGAGCCAGTAATTGTCTGGAGGCGCGGGTCTGTTTGTGTGTTTCCACAGGAAGAACAACAGCCGATTTGGATTCCAGAGAGATTAACCAAGGTTCTGACCCAGTGATTGTCTGGAGTTGGGGGTCTGTTTGTGTGTTTCCACAGGGAGAACAGAAGCCGATTTGGATTCCAGAGAGATTAACTAAAGCGATTTCTACAGACCAAAAAGAAGATGATTTAGCTCAAATCCATAACAGCTGATATCCAAAACTCCAATTTGGCTATCCTTACATCTGGGACAGAACCAGGATGCTTTTTTCAATATCTATTTTATTATTGCCCTTTCCCATATCATGAAGTTCTATTTTTTTTTTTTAGCTCATACTGACCTAGGTTAATGTTTTGCTGATCAGTTCTATTTTTTTTTTTTGATTATATAGAGTTTTTAAACATTGCAATAGAGATTTTACCTGTAAAAAGTTATAAGGCCTTTATTATTATGTTATGTGTTGTATGTATTATATTATGTGTGCACACTTGTGTTTTGTGTTATATGTTTGAATGTACGTATGTCTATATATCATATATGATGATCGCTCATGAAAAAATGGATCCAAATTTTTTTTTTTAATATTTATTTATTTAGTTAGTTTTTGGCGGACACAACATCTTTGTTTGTACGTGGTGCTGAGGATCGAACCTGGGCGGCACGCATGCCAGGCAAGTGCACTATCGCTCGAGCCACATCCCCAGCCCCCAAATATTTTTTTTTTATTTCACGTGATTTAAATGGTTTAATTTAAATTGGGTAAATTTAAAACTGTTAAGAATTGTTTTAATATGTAACAAAAAAGGAGGTTAACAGATCTGTTTGTTTACTTTCACCTTTCCTTTTCATTATATTTAATAATTCTCTTCAAGATAATGTAAATTGTTAAGAAAATTGTTTTCTTTTATTGCCTTCTGGAATGTTACACAATTTTTTCTTTAGCCATTATTGCCAGAATTCCTATCTTCATCACAGTGCCAGTGAAGACAATGTAAATTGTTAAGAAAATTGTTTTCTTTTAGTGCCTTCTGGAATGTTACACAATTTTTTCTTTAGCCATTATTGCCAGAATTCCTATCTTCATCACAGTGCCGGTGAAGACAAAGATAAAACTAATCTACAGCTTCTGCAATAGCCATCACTGAACTGCTTGCAGAATTTGCCTAGACTATGTTTCCCTTGTATGCATTTGAACTCACTTGTATGGATTGTGAAATATCTGTTAGTGCATCAACTTTTGGTAGTGTTGGGGTATTTTTGCTCGTATTCTTGACGACAAGAGCCGTCAATTGGCTTGGTGTATCTTCCTCCTTTCTGCTTGTCATGATCATTCAGCTAAAATTTGGGGGCCAACAGAGGTGAGGCAAAGAACCTCACCCCCCCACTGGTACAAAGACCTCTCCACAGGTGTGGCTGTATACTGGACCGGTAGTCAATAACGGGTAAGATCCAATTACAATGGTACCAACCTAAGACAGGAGGCTGACGCCCTGAGGTCAGCTCATCCGAAGACGGGTAAGGACCATATGTAGTATTGGACAACCTAATGCAGGCACGGTCCCTAAGCCACATGCTTGTTGTTTAAACAGAGAGGGGGAGATGTTGAGAGCCACAGCCAAAGGGGCCCCAGCAAACTTCCAGCTGCCGGCTGATGATCCTGCTGCCAGCAAACTTCCAGCTGCCGGCTGATGATTGGCTCACAGTGGCCCCAGCAACATTTAGCTGATTGGCTCCTCTGCGGTGATGTTCATAGGGCTGTTTCCCTGCCCTTCAGACTGCCAGCTGATGATTGGCTCACAGTGGCCCCAGCAACATCCAGCTGATTGGCTCCTCCACGGAACTGCTCATTGGGTGACTTCTTTGGCTCTGCCCACGCAACCCAGCCAATCGGCCTCAAGAGCAGGAGGATTGTGGGAGGTTGAGAGGCTGGTGTGGGGGTGAGAGGCTTGTGGAAACCGGTGGTGGCAGTTGGGCTCTGAGGGTTTTTCCCTGAGGAGCTGTTTTGTTTGGCGTTTGTAGTTCTAAAAAAAAAGTTAGTTTCTTTTGACAAGTGGCTCCTGAATTGTGTCAAGGCCGACTTCGGCATCTGCCGAGAACTAAGAAAAAATAAATAAATGTTATTTATGTTATTATGTTATTTATGATGCATCCCCAATAGTACTTACCCTTAGGAAAGAAAGCTGACTGAGTATGAAATTGTTGCAATCACAGAACTCAGCAATTGAGAGAGATTCTGCCAACCACAGTGGGTCACTGTGCCTGCACTCTTAATATAGACAATACTGTATTCACTGATCTCTTGATTCTTTCTGAAAGTCTATTGTTCCTTCTTTAAGGAAATGCCTAGAACATGACTTCTGAGCATGGATCACAAAGAAGATTCCCCTAGAGATAGCATATATACAAATTGACACTCGGGTTGCCACAGTTTGTCAACTGGGGATTGTGTTATCTTGTGGGATTACATGAAGAGAACAACTAGATATTTGCAAGTGCATTTCTCCTTAACAAAATTAATAAAATAGAAAACATGTGAGGCGAGCAAAGCTGGAGACGAAACCAGAGGCCGAACTCGGGATCTGACAAGATGGCCGGGCTGCCCCGCAGGATCATCGAGGAAACCCAGAGTTTCCTGGCAGAACCAGTTCCTGACATTAAAGCAGAACCAGATGAGAGCAACGCCTGTTATTTTCATGTGGTCACTGCTGGCCCCCAGGATTCCCCCTTTGAGCGAGAGACTTTTAAACTTGAACTATTCCTTCCAGAAGAATACCCAATGGCAGCACCTAAAGTACGTTTCATGACCAAAATTTATCATCCTAATGTAGACAAGTTGGGAATAATATGTTTAGATATATTGAAAGATAAGTGGTCCCCAGCACTGCAGATCCGCACAGTTCTGCTATTGATCCAGGCTTTGTTAAGTGCTCCTAATCCAGATGATCCATTGGCAAATGATGTAGTGGAGCAGTGGAAGACCAACGAAGCCCAAGCCATAGAAACAGCTAGAGCATGGACTAGGCTATATGCCATGAATAATATTCAAATCGATCCGATCATCAAGTGTGCATCACTTCTCCTGTTCTGCCAAGATTTCTTCCTTTTTTGTTTGCATTTAATGGACACAGTCTTAATAGAAACATTACAGAATAAAAGCCCAGACATCTTCAGTCCTTTGGTGATTAAATGCACATTAGCAAATCTATGTCTTGTCCTGATTTACTGTTGTAAAGCATGAGCCGAGGCTAGAAATATCATCTGGATTGTTGCAAAACGTTTAAAAGCAGTGGCTCTCTGCTTTTATTCATTTCCCCCATCATGGTTTAAGTATAAAGCACTATGAATGAAGGTAGTTGACAGGTTAGCTGCCAGGAGTATGGGTGTGTTTATTTTTTCTTTTATTTTTTGAGGGGAAAGGTAGTTTTATTTTAATTTTATGGACTCCTTTCACTCCCCTTTATGGTGAGCTAATTGCATTGGTTAAAAGCAGCTAACCAGAATATGCTCTCTAGCTAAGTCTAACTTTATTTAGACTCTGTAGATGGACAAGCTTGATTGTTTTAATCAAAATGGGAACATTAAACAAACATCACAGCCTTCACTAATAACATTGTGACTTTGCTGTCAGGTGTAGATTTCCCCCCTTCAAAAAAAAAAAACTTGTGACCATTTTGTATGGCTTGTATGGAATTCTGTAAATCTTATGTTTTTTTAAAAAATATTTATTTTTTAGTTATTGGCACACCTAAGTATATATTTCTGGTGGAAAAATCCTTTAAGAATAAATACATTTCAAATTGTGTATACTTCTTGGGTTGGTCTGTTTTAAAAATTATATGACCTTCTCAGATTCTCTCAAGAACTTCTTTTGTGAGTACAATTACCTTAGAATGCTCTCAGAATTTTTGATCTCATATTCAATTTTTTTTTCATCGCATTTGTTTCCTAAAATGAGAAACCAGAACAATCTTTATGAATTTTGAGGAGACAGGATGCTTTGCCAAATCGTAGGTGCCTTTTATGCTCCAATAATTTAACAACTGATTCCCTTTTCATGTTCTATATAAATGACCAAAATAAACATGAGTTCTCCAGTAGATTTTGAAAAAGAATACATCATTATTACCTATAAAAGCCAGGTTTCTGAGGACTTGCAGCATCACATCTCTGTAAAGGTTCTTCTGGGAAGAATCCAGCAAAGCCCACTCCTCCTGGGTGAAGTTCACAGCCACATCCTCAAAGGTCACTGAGATCTAAAATATCCCACAAATGTATACTGGAGGTCAGGAGAGATTGACAGCAGAAGAAATGTATAGTCAACATGCTTGATGTTTACATGAATCTCTGAGTCCCTGATTAATTGTATCATGTGGTCCATCAAATGCTTCCTGAACTCAAATCCTCACAGACATTCCAACACTAGAATTGGGCCACTCAAAAGACAAGCAACTTAATGTTTTACTCCCTTCCTTTGTTGAGTTCACAGAAAGTAAGACAGGATCCTGGGTCACACCAAACTTTTTTCTTCATTGCACTCCTATTACAATCCTAACAACTTTCTGTGCAGTGCAGAGGTAATATTAGCAACTCTGATAGTACTTACCCTTAAAAAAGAAAGCTGAGAAGAAAATTGCTGGAATAACAAAACTCAGCCTTTAAGAGAGATTCTGCCAACCACAGTGGCTCACTGTGCCTACAAAGTTAATATAAACAACATGGCATTGACTGATCTCTTGATTCCTTCTCAAAGTCTATTGTCCCATCTTTAAAGAAATGTCTACAACACCCCACCCTCAACTTCCAAAAATGGATCACTAAGAAGCTTCCCCAACCGACTACATTTAGACAACTTTTCACTCAGGTTGTCACAATTTGTGAACTGGGGATTGAGTTCATCTTTTGTGATTACCCCAACAGAACAACTAACTATATGTTTACCCATGCTATTCTCCAGAAAAAAAATAGTCAAATGGTAAAGAAGCACCATGATTAATAAACACAAAAATTTGATGATTTTTCCTGATTACTGTCAACGCAGAATGTATTAAGATGAAAAGTTGGAACATGACTTAGATATAAGTCAATGACCCAAAAATGTCACCTTATCCAAACAAGAACCTTGCAAAGTTTTATAATTCTCAACACAATTTTATTAATGAACAATTAATGAACACTAATTTCTAAATCTCATAGCAGCAATGAATGTACATCAACTACAAAACTCTAGTGAAAAGCAGTCACTTCACTACTATAAGTTCATGTGGCCCATAGCCATGTTCTGCTCAAGACACTTCTATCAAGATTGGGCTACATGTGCACTGGATGTCTGTTGTGAAAGAGTTTCCTCCTGCCTGTAATGATGGTGGTGCAAACCTAAGACAGAAGCATTTCCAGGGTGGTAAAGAAGCAAGGTTGCAACCCAGAATCCTCACCTATCTAACATAATTTGAGAGGAAAACAGGTCACTGCATGTTCAACCATAATAATACTAGATGTCTGCACTGTGATGGAGCAGCCAAAAATATCACCTACCAGAAGGTGCCCCTGCCACTGACACCTAACCGTACTCAAGAACTTAAAACATGTCACATCCTGAGCAGCACAGTATCAGCAGAGGTGAGCAAGAGATCAAGAAAAAGCTTTGGTGAGCCTTCACAGGAGGGAAAGATGAGTGACAGCAGATGTCTTGGATATGGATCACATGATAGTCCAGGCAAACTGGAATCAAGGTGGCCAAATGCACTACATCCTCAATTCTGTAGACAAAAATCCATTTAGTATATGTTCAAATGTGAAACACTAAAATACTTTTAATGAGCTCACAATAAATTTTATGTTATTTATTTATTAAATAACAAAATAAATAAATAACTTCTGCCAAAAACAAACAAACAAACAACAAACAAAAAAGGGCTGTGGATGTAAACCAAGATTCAATATCCCTAGTACCAATAACCCACTGCCTTATTTCATTTAAAGTAGCTATGTTATCGGAACACAGTATGTGTCAATTGACTATTTTTTTCCCTCAAGTATGATATTCAGAAACAGAAAACAAAAGTGTTATTCTTGCCAGAGACAGTGGCACAGGCCTGTAATTCCAGGGACTCAGGAGGCTGAGGCAAGAGAATCACAAGTTGGAGGACTAGGCTGGGGATGTGGCTCAAGTGGTAGCTCCTTGCCTGGCATGCGTGCGGCCTGGGTTTGATCCTCAGCACCACATACAAACAAAGATGTTGTGTCCGCCGAGAAGTAAAAAATAAATATTAAAAAAAAATTCTCTCTCTTAAAAAAAAAAAAAGACCTACAGCAGCTTTTGGAGGCACTAAACTGGGGGAAGGAAAGTGGATTTGGAATCCTGCTTCCTACACATTTTGAAGAGTGGGGGCTGGCCACCAGCAGGGAGGGGAGGGGAAGCTGGGAACAACAGCTGCCCATTCAACAATGGAAGCCAAGGGATAGGACCCAGGGCCATCTGCCAGTGGGAACTGGGCCTCATGCTCTGCAGCTGACCTCAGGGACAGGATACCCAGCCCAATCCTAGGGGCCAGAGAGCAGAAGTCCAGGGCCATCCGCCATGGAGGACTAGGCTGCACCCTCTGCACCAACGTTGGGCACCCAACACCCAGCTCACTCTGCGGGACCAGTGGAAGAGGCTTAGGGTCAGCCGCCAGCGAGGTGACTTCAAGATTCTACCATCCAGCCCAACCCCCAGGACCAGGGGACAGTAACCCAGGGCAACATCCAGAGGTGACTCCGCCAGGCTCTGAAGCTCACCCATTTGCGGGGGCCCCAAGGCAGGTGCTGACCATGTCCCTTCAGCCCTCGTCACATACTCACCATTTTTGTCTTTCTAGAGAACATGGTGTTTTCTCGAGGACCTCAAGGCACCAGAGATAGAGGGAAGCACACGCTGCTCAGAATCCCCTAGGCCTGTTGGCAGAGCTCGTGGGGCCCGGAAAGGGAGGAGCAGAGTTGGTGAGGAAGAAAAGCCCGCGAGATTTCCAAAGCCTGCTCTTCCCCTCTGGTCTGGATCTGATTGGACAGTTCTACCCCAGCATCCCTATTGGGGCGCCTCCAATCAGGCCTCTGCATTGTGATTGACAGCTAAGGTTAACCAATCACTAACCAAAATTGCCTAGAGTGGCAGATCCTTGGCCCCAGCCCTTTTCAGGTGGAGCTTCTTACCTGGGCTAGAAACTAATCCAGGTGGAAAGCCTTTGCTTGAACTTGGTACAAATGGTAACATCTGGGATTGAGCTCTGGCTGAGGGAGAGTGCTTTCCCAGCACGGGTGATGCCTTGGGTTTTAACCTCACCACAGAAACAAACAACAATTTTAAAAAAATACAAAAATTAGTTACTTAAGGAGTCTAAGGCAGGAGGAGCCCAAGGTCAGGTGAAAATCCACAAATGTTAATGCTGTTTACCATGAGGAGTCCTTGCTGTCCCAAATCCTGCAGTATAACACCAGAGAAGCAGGTGGAGAGTGGAAAGTGGAAGGCTTTAATAAGAGAAAGCACAAAAGACTCCCCCACCCCAGGAAGAAGGGACCCAAAAGGCAGAATCCCTGGAAGGGGGAGGTCTTCTCTCTCTTAAACCTAAGGTCATCTTTTGTCCTCCAACATTCCTGTCCTTTGTTTCCCTTTATTGTGCACATGGTAGGGGATATGGGTGGGAAGGACAAAGGGTGGGAGACTGGTGGGCTGGTGGGGCAGGGAGGAGAAACCTGGGCAGGAACAGCCTAGGGTGGTTTGATGAGCATCTCCCTGTTTTACTGGGAGCTACTTCATTAACCCTTATTTAGGACTTGCCCAAGGCCATGACAACATGAACACTTCACTTCTCAGGTGTTTTTTTGGTTTCCCAGGATCAGATCAGATTGCATTTTTTATTGGACCTGATATTAGACCCCACTTACCCAGCTACACACACTACAATATTTCAATCTGGCTTCACAAACAGGGAGAGCCTACCTTAAATTAAAAGTGTTGATGATCTAGCTCAGAGGTCGAGCCCCACAGGGAGTATTCAACAGAACCTCAAAGAAAAAGATACCCATATACATATATAGTATCGGCTGGTGTGACCTCAGGCAACTTAGCAAGAGACACACTCAAAATTTTTGAAACAATATTTAAAAATATCATATGTATCATACATTTTTTAAAGAGAGAGTGAGAGAGGAGGGAGAGAGAGAGAGAATTTTTAATATATATTTTTTAGTTCTCGGTGGACACAACATCTTTGTTGGTATGTGGTGCTGAGGATCAAACCCGGGCCGCATGTATGCAAGGCAAGCGCGCTACCCCTTTAGCCACATCCCCAGCCCATACATATTTGATATGTGAAAATAAATAGAGTTTGACAATTATTTTAGTAATTTTCATCACCTCCGGACTACTTATCTTTTGAGGAATTAGATAGAGCTAGGAAAAAAACAGTCTGTGTTGGTGATTTGGCTCAGTGTTCTCTTCCCTAGCAGGATAGAGAAGAAGGAGGTGTGGGAGGCAATTCCCTAAGGCAGCAATGCGGGGTTGAAATAAAATCAGCACCTTGTGCTTAATGTCCATGTTCTACATTCCACTATTAGGGAGTTGTTGGAAGCCATCTGACTCTGGTGACCCCACACATCAGGTCATCTGTTTACCCCAAATGCAAGTAGAAAAGGTCATGATGAAAAGCAGGAAAGGAACTTTGATCAGTGAAGCTACAGCAGGAAGACAAGGGCACCATGTCCTTAGCCCTCTTTTCAGAGCTGTCTAGGACTCTCAGGTTTTATAAAAAGGGCAATCAGTCATAGGCATGTGTGTACAGGGCACAGTGTATGTAGGTTTGGTGTCCTCTGTGGCTTCAGGCATCTGTGTGTGTCATAAAATGTTTGTGAACTCATGGTCACCTGACCCCTTGACACACTTCACCCTGCCGTGGTCCCGCTGCAGCAAAATAACCCCATTGCCCAGGCTGACCTGAATTGATCTCAGGAAGGGTCCCCTCCCTTGCGTTCCTTCCATGTCAGTGGTTCAGAGCCACCAACATTTTCAAGAAAAGCCTCGAGCCCACCTGCTCCTGCCTGGTAAGCACCATATCCCTAGCTGCTGACCCAGGGCTCTCAGCTTCCTGGGTTTCAACTGATAGTTAAACCAGAAAGAAACAATACCCCTGCTCAGCTCGGCCCATAAAGCCTGCATATGAAACTCCACTTGGGGCACATATGGCCTGTGGCGTTGATACCACTGGTTATGGGGGAGGAGTTCTGCCCTCTCACATGTTGAAATTTGAACATTAGAGAAGCAAGCCCAGGCAAGCACACAAAGCAGGGTTTATTTTAAAAGAAGTAACATAGACTTCTCCCCAGGAGGGAGAGGGGGACCATAGCTGGTATCCTGGTATTCCCAGAAGCAAGGTGTTCAACCTTTCTATGAGTCCTAGGCTTCCTGTGATCTCCATGCCTTTCCCTTTATCCTTGTCCTTCCTGCCTTGGTGACTAGGCCCAGGAATGCTTGGTGAGATGGCACAAAGGTGACAAACATGGGAGGCTGAAGGGGGAAGGGCAGGGTGCAGCAGTCAAGGACACATTAACACCCTAAAAGCTGCCTGTAGGGAGGGGCAATTCCTGGGAGAGGCTACCTTAGCAACAGGAAGGAGCTAGGGCAGGTCCTTGATGAGGGTGGAGCAAGGGCTCTGAAGGGATTAACATTTCTATCCCTCAGGGGACAGTCTGCAACTTGCCAGACTCTCTCAACATTGGCCTCCTAGATCAGACCTGACTCCATTTACCTGTCTGTACTGACTGCCTGTCTATTTCTGGCTTCAGTATCTGCCCCTTCCCAGAAAGTGAGTACAACCTTATTTTTACTCTTAGTTTGAATTGGTGAAGGCTTTCACATCTTGTGCAATGGCCCAAATTCAGTCTACCTACCAAGATTCCCAATGACCATGGGGAGCGGCGCTTATACATTAACAGTCATATTCCCTCAAGTATGGAATAGTGGCCACATACCTGTCTAGGGCTGAGAACTCAACTCTAGGTTCTCCTCCTCCCATGCTGGGCATTAAATCCATGGCAGGGGTACAGAATCCCTGATCTCCATCCCCAGCCCTTTTTTTATTGTGGTACAAAGAAGTGGGTGGGAGCATATGTAAGGGTCTGGTGGAGCATCTGAGAAAGAGACCACACAAGAGACTGGCTCCATGCAATTGGCAAAAGGGGATATTTATTGGGGATCCATTCCAGCTCGCTGGGGATCCGTGCTCACTCAAGATGGGAGAGCAGCCCAGAGCCCAGAGCAGAGTTCAAGTGGAGCTTAAGTACACTTTTTGGAGAGGGGGGGGCTTTGCATATATCAGAACAAATCATCATGAGGCGCGGGAAAATTGAACAACAACCCTGAGTCAGGATTAGTACATACATTGGCGGGAACAATCTGGGCAGGGGTGATTAGTCATTCCTAAGCGGGGTACACATTTAAACTGATTGGTTTTGGAGCTTACATTACATGTTACCTGGAGCCCTTAGCTATTTAACAACCAGGGAATCAATGGAGATATTTACTGGGCAGTTCAGGTATTGTCCTAACAGCTACAGAGATTACAGGTTCCGGGGGTAGCAGAGGAATTGTAACAATACCTAGTCTTTACTTTTTTTAGCCCAGTCTTTTACACTTTAACTCAAACTTTTGCAGCTTAGAATCAGCTTAGAAATTTTACCTTTACACATAAATATAGTGGATTTGAGAATATAACTCTGAAAACCAGCCTAATTTCTTCTTAAGATTGGGATCCATCGCATCCAAAACTCATGAAAACTAATTTTTGTTTTAGTATAAATTACTGCAATCTTTCAACTTGCTTGGAATGCTTGCCCATGCCTTGAAGTCACCCATACTTGGCTCCCCCTGACCAGATAACAACCCTCTCTGAAACCTCAGTGGTACCTCATACATTCTAATGTTGGGGTCTGAATTTATTCCCTACCTTGAAATGTTAAGCCATGTAGTTCATTAACCTACTACGTGCCTTTGTATTATGCTTGTCCAAATCCTGGTATCTGTAAGTTCTCAAGACACCCCTCTTTGCAAACTTTTGTGTTATAAAAATGTGTTCGGAGGGCTGGGGATGTGGCTCACACAGTAGCTTGCTCGCCTGGCATGCCTGAGGCACGGGTAAGATGCTCAGCACCACATAGAAACAAAAATGTTGTGTCTTCCGAAAATGAAAAATAAATATTAAAAATTCTCTCTGTCTCTCTCTCCCTCTCTCTAAAAAAAGAGTTGTTGTTTGATTTAAAACAAATTGTTCTGAGAGAGCTGGAGTATCTTTAGCCTGGGGTTTGAGGACAGACAGACATGGCCAGCTCCTGGGTACATAAATAAAATTTTGATTAAGTTTGATTCAAAATTGGAGTCTGTTCTTTTTCTTGTGTTGTGGTTTAACAGTGCCAGTGAAAGGCTAAAGTTTCTAAGCTGCAAAGCCTGAGTTAAAATGTAAAGGACCAGGCATTGTAAACCTGCTTCTAAACTACAAAGCCTGGGTTAAATTCCTGTAGCTGTTAGGGCAATACCCGAACTGCCCAGTAAGTATTCCTCAGATCCTCTGGTTGTTTAATAACTTAGGACCCTGTGTAGCCCAGCACGTAGGCATTCAAGGCCCAAAACCAATCAGTTTGAATGTATACCCCGCTTAGGAGTGACCAATCACCCCCGCCCAGCCTGTTCCCGCCAATAAATGTACTAATCAAGTCTAAGAATTATTGTTTGATTTTCCCGCGGGTGTATGGTGATTGGTTAAAGGAGACTATGATGTGTATAAAGTCCCCGCCCTCCCCAAAAAGTGTACCTAAACACTGCTCAACCCTTGCCCTAAGCTCTGGGTCTTTCCCTCTTCCAGAGTGGGCATGGAGCCCCAGCATGCTGAATCAATAAATCCCCTTCTGCCAATTGCATGAGTGGTCTCTTGGTGGTCTCTTTCTCCAACGCTTCACCAGACCCTTACACCAGGTCTCTAACAAGGCCGTCTTTGGTTTTGGCCAAGGGAGCATATTTTTTACACATGATGAGACATCTTTAAGCCAATACATTAAAAAACTGAAAAAAAATCATTCAATAAATTCTTTCTTAGAAAACAACAATAACAACGACAAAACTTGAGCAGTATCCTGGGATAGTGGTGCAAACCATGCCATGAGGGTGAAAAATTCTAGCCCAACCTCTGAAATGTAGCCTCACTCTCTCTCAAAATACAACTTAAAAGGGGCAGGGCATGTAGCTCAGTGTTACAGCAACCCTAGGTTTAATGGTCAGTTTAAAAACAATAACATCCCAAAGAGGAATAGAGGGGAAAAAGACAAAAGAAAAGAGAAGAGTGTAAAAGGGCAGACATCAATCGAATTACACCAACAGTGACATTATGTGGCAATTGACTGAACAATCCTCTCCTAAGGTAGAGATCAGCAGACAGAATGAAAACACGGTCCAGTTCTATGCTATGTGCAGGGGTCACTGCTGGGATATCAATGGATAAAGAGTTTGAAAATAAGAGGATGTGAGTCCTACACCATGAAAACAGACACCATGAGTCAGCTCTCCTGTAATATCTTTCCAAAATCAGGCAAAATGTTTCAAAGCCACAATTAATTGAGCCAGAACAGCTGTGAGACATGGACATATGATGTTTATTTTTTTTAAGAGAGAGAGAGAATTTTAATATTTATTTTTCAGTTTTTGGCGGACACAACATCTTTGTTTGTATGTGGTGCCGAGGATCGAACCCGGGCCGCACGCTACCGCTTGAGCCACATCCACAGCCCGACACATGATGTTAAGGTGTTCCTGAATGCTCCATCCTCTTTCCCAATGCCAATCCAATAATAAGGACACAGCTGTGAGTTTACAGGGAAAAAAAATGGTTTTCTAGCAAAGGAGCAGCACAGTGACTACTTTCCAGAGACCAGGATTCTGGCAATCAGAAGAAACAGTTGTCTTTGGGGGGGGGGAGGGAGATAGGGGTGCCAGGGATTGAACCAGGTGCACTCAATCAATGAGCCACATCCCCAGCCTCATTTTGTATATTATTTAGAGCCGGGGTCTCTCTGAGTAGCTTAGCATATTGACTTTGCTGGGGCTGGCTGTACACTCTTGATCCTCCTGCCTCAGCCTCCCTAGAGGCTGGGATTGAGGCATCACCACCACCCCTGGCACAAAGCAAAATATTTCATTAAAGAGATGGAAAGTCCTTAGTTTGATGTCAATTAAAGTTTATAATTTGGTTATTCTGGGTTTGTTTGGGTTTGCTATTGCAGAAACCCAAAGCACATTCCAGGAGACACAAAAGCCTATAGAGTCCACACAATGTTATGTGATCCAACCTTGTGGCCTCCCTGGGACACAAAGGCAACCTGTCAGCTCCTTTCATGTTCTTACCAATATGAACCATTTCAGGGTCAGCTGAAAATTCAAGCTGACTTTAGCATTAAAAGGGGACCTCATGTCTAACAGAAGAGTCATGTGCCACGAGGACAATAGGCAGTGAAGCAATGACACAATGACAGACATGCCATTTTGCTCCCATGTGAAGGCTGAGTTCTGGAGGCTGCTCCTGCCCAGGGCAGATCTTAAAGTGGGGATTAGGTCCCAGGCCAGGTGGGTTGCCGATGTGATCTGAGGTTCTGCACAGACCTCTACAGCAGTCATTTCCAGGACAGTGACAATCCCAGGCCTGCCTCAGTCCCTCATCCCCATGTTTCATCAGCCCTTGGGACCCAGAACAAGAAATATGGTGAGAAGTGGACCAAATTCTGCCCCCGATTTCAGTTCTGGCTACTTGGGTGCATACAGCCTTGAGCTTTGGGCATTTGAAAGAATCGAATAGAAACATGAGACCCAAAGATGTGTCAAACAGCACTGAGGGACATGGTCAGGACAGCCACAGAGGGCTTGGGGTTGAGGTGGGGCTGAACTTTGGCTTATCATAAAATGTTGCTTCATCCATTCCCTTCATCAAATGTGCAATACTGGTTTAGTAACTAACAAACACCCTACACCAATGCAATATTTTCAAAACAGTGGAGACTATTGGCTGGAGAGAAGGGGTATTCCATACTATGAGTAATGACACATTTAATTGTCACCCTGATTGGATTAAAAGATACAGATGATTAATGAGATTCTGCCTGTGTCCATGAGGGTGTGTCTACAAATGATTGGCACGTGGGATAGTGAGCCAAACAGGCAAACCTTTTTAAGGTAGGCAGCACCAGCCAATAGGACTGTGTCTTAGGTGGAACAAAAGTTGAAAGAAGAAGGAAGCAGCAGCAGAGCAAGCTCCTTTCTTCTCCAATAGGTTCTTGTTTGCTACTGGAATGGTCTGAGGGTATCAGACTCTGCCTTGTTCCCTCTCCCAAAGCGGACTCTGCCAGTGATTCTCCAGGGAGTTTCCAGAACCTTTGGTCTGGACTAGGGCAGCACCATTGATCCCTCTTGTTCTGATGCTTCAGCCTCTTGGACTCTGCAGCAACTACTCTGAAAACTTTCCAGTTGCAGATTGCCATTGTGGACATCCAGCTTTGGGTCAAGTAGGCCAATCTAATAAGTCCCCTTTTATAATCAAACTTCCTCTTGATGCTGTTCCTCTAGAGAACACTGACTAATAAAACTATGTAAGCCAAAAATTGCTCTGAAAAACAAAGTCTAACTAATAAAGAAGTAAATAAACTACCAAGCCATGAAGTTTTACAAATATATACATAAGAAATAATAGTATATGCCAAATACCATTTTTATAATAATGTAAGAATAAATCAATGAGTCATACGTAGAAATTTCAAAACTATGGACAAAAGCAAAGAAACTGATTTTCAATACTATTTCCATCTTGAAATAAATTGGATGATAAATCTTCAAAAGTCATTCCAGAGACTGGTGTTGTGGCTCAGTGGTAGAGCACTTGACTCGCACGTGCAAGACCCTGGGTTCAATCCTCAGCACCACATAAAAATGAATAACTAAAATAAAGGTATTGTGTCCAACTACAAATAAAAAATAAATATTTTTTTAAAATGACATTCCAACTGCTGGTGTGGTAGTTTGCACCTGTAAGTTCAGCCACTAGGGAGGTTAAGGGAGAGAAATGGCAAGTTGGAGGCCAGTCTCAGCAACTTAGCAAGATACTCAGAAATTTAGTGAGACTGATCTTCATTAAGAATAAAAAGGAGGGACTGGGACTGTAACTGAGTGGCAGAGCACGTGGTAGTATGTGTGAGGCACTAGGCACTGGGTATAATCCTCAGCACCACAGAAAAATAAACAAAATAAAGGTATTCTGTCCATCTATAACGATACATATATATATATATATATATATATACATACATACATAAGAAGAAGGGCTGAGTATGTGCTCAGGGGTGAATGGGGCTGGGGATGTAGCTCAAGTAGTAGCGCACTCGCCTCGCATGCACAGGGCCTTGGGTTCGAGCCTCAGTACCACATAAAAGTAAAATAAAGATGTTATATAAACCGAAAACTAAAAAATAAATTTTAAAAAAATTACATTGAAGATGGGAGTGATGGTGCACACCTGTATCTCAGAGGTTCAGGAGTCTGAGGCACTAGGCAATGTAGCAAGACTCTGTACCAAAACAAAGAATCTAAAAGGGGTGGGGGTTAAGCACCTCTGGGCTCCATTCCTGATGCCAAAAAAACCCCACGAACCTGCCAAGGCCAGACAAGGACAGTGAAAAACTGTCATCCTTTGTCCAATTCATCACCTTGTGAAGCACAGATACTAGTTTTCATGAAACCACATTCATAAATTTATCCACCACTATTTTTGTAGAATTGGACTCAAAATCATCAGCAATAAGCAAGACAGAGTTTCTCTGTATCTTATGTGAGATTTTGGAATCTAGGACTGCAGTTCAATTTGAAATCACTAAAAAGACAAAATTGAATCTTACAAACATTCTACATAAATTCAGGGGTAGCAAATGGTAAATTAGGTAATTAGGTGTGTTCATTTTTTTTCTACCCCCGAAATAAAACCCAGAGACATTTTACTTCTGATCCACATCCCCAGTCATTTTTATATTTTATTTTGAGATGCAGTCTCACCAGGTTGAAGAAGGCCCAGCTAAGTTGCTAAGGCTGTCCTCAAATTTGCAACACTGCTGTCTTAGTCCCTGGAGCAGGAAAAATCACAGTTGTGCCCCAGTGTACCTGGCTGTAAGTTGAAAATTTTGACAATGAAAATATAACTAGACTTTAAAATCCAATTCTTTCTTGCCTCTTAATAATACTCCACCCCATATGGTTCTGAATAAATAAACCTGGGCCTCAGATAAGTGAGCTCATCATTTCAAAGTGATACACAGAAAGCTTTGGTGCTGAGGGAGCACACATGTGTCAGGCTCAAGGGGCAGGGAAGGTCCCTGACAGCAGGAACATGCTCCCTCCAGGTCTTGCTCACTGAAAGCCTCTAGGATCACCCTCCAAGAGACCTGGACCATGATTCCAGTCTATGAGGCTTTTCAGGTTTGCACAGCTCTGCACTGGGGTGGGTGGTCCTTATGCTCTGGGAGAGGTTTTGCTCCTTCACACTGTGAGAGACTGAAAAGGCAGGAGTCACTGCTGACCTGGCCCCTCAGCACCAGCATCCACAGGCTGACTGTCCAACTTTCTCCAAAGAACAGGAACAGGGCTTGGGGAAAACAAGGTTCCAAGAAGTTAGTGGTCTAGATGAGGCTTGTTCCAGGACATTCCTTAGCCCCAAGACCTCAGCTGATCCACCAAGATGCTGTACCTCACAACTTAGGCTGTCCTCTAAGAGGAGCAGACCCAGGGCCTGAAATTCCTTTTACCATGCAGAGCACAGGACACCTGTGAGAACATGGTGGCAGCCCCAGGAATGGATAGTGGCTGAGAACATAGGACTCTCTGAGGTGTCCAAAGAAAACCTGGCTGAGAAAATCAGATTTGGTGTCTACACCCTAGGAAGATATAAAACAACAACAACATCAAAAACAACAACAAAAAACAGAATTTAGGCAGGTGTGAACTGAAGTTCTCCATGAACTTGCTCTATATCAAAGAACCTTCAGACCACCGGACTTTGGGGAACTAGACCACCACGAGGTATAAGACAGGGTTCTGCATCATTGGCAACAATTATCTTGGCCTCTCTAAAGCTCTTTCAAAGCCAATTACCTTAATTTCTGTGTTAGTCAAAAAATTTTCTAAACAAATGAACTTCACAGAATATATTACTAACCTTACCAGACATATAACCACCATCTTCCAAAGCTAACAATGTAATAAGGGACCTACAGAAGAAATTTCCCCTTTTTTACTGTAGCCACCCATCTGATGATCCTACCAATGCACTTGGTTAATTTATTCATGCATAACTTCCTTTTCAAATGTTCTTGTCAGGCATGCACAGTGGGGCACAACTATAATCCCAGCAGCTTGAGAGATTGGGTCAGGAGGACTGCTAAATTCAAAGCCAGCCTCAGCAACTTAGTGAAGCCCTAAAAAATGTAGTGAGATCATGACTCAAAATAAAATATAAAAATGGTTGCTGATACGGTTCAGTGATTGAGTTCCTCTGGGTTCAATCCCTGTTATTAGAAAAGATGTAATTTCTTCCAGAATGGGACACATACATCAATCAGGATAAGGTGAATCCATGTTCCTGAGGATGGTCATTAATATTTGGGTCAAAATAAACTATTTTCCTCAGGTATGGTGGCCAGTGCCTTTAATTCCAACAGCTTGAGATGCTGAGACAGGAGGATCAGAAGTTCCAGGCAAGCCTAGACAACATAGCCAGATCCTGTCTGAAAATAAATTTTAAAAGGGCTGGAGATGAATGACAAGAGAATAAATCAGACATTATTATCGTATTTGACTACATGACCCATGTGAATGGACATTAGGTACAACCAGAAAAAAAAGAAGTTACACTCTATTTACATATGGTGTGTCAAAATGCATTTAACTGTCATGTAAAAGTAATAAAAGTCAAGAAAAAAATACCTTCTACCAAAAACAAACAAACAAACATACAAAAAAGAGCTGAGGATGTAGCTAAAGATTCAATATCCCTAGTATGAATAATGCACTGCCTTATTTCATTTAAAGCAGCTATTTTACCAGAACACAAGATGTGTCAAGTTACTATTCTTTCCCCTAAAGGATGATATTCAGAAACAGAAAAAAAAATTATGGGCCATGGATGTGGCTCAAGAGGTAGCATGCTCGCCTGGCATGCGTGCGGCCAGGGTTCAATCCTCAGCACCACATACAAACAAAGATATTGTGTCTGCTAAATTAAATAAATAAATATTAAAATTCTCTCTCTCTCTCTTAAAAAAAAAAAAGCTTATGCTTGCCAGAAATAGTGGCACATGCCTGTAATCCCAGGGACTCAGGAAGTTGAGGCATAATGATCATAAACTGGAGGACTGTGTCCAAAACAAGTGGTATATGATCTCTTTTTAAAAAACTGGGGGGGGGGTTCCTGAGGACTTAACTGATAAACCTTCTCTAGTTTTGATCCCCAATATAAAAAGAAAATATTCCTTGCAATACTTCACTAGAGGAAAAGTGAAATTTAATAGACTGTGTTCATTTAAAACACAGGAACAAGAACAGACATTTGAGAGTGATGGGAAGTGGAGAGGAAGATGGCATTTTAGAACGCAGCAGGCAACTGCAAATGAAGGACCTACAGCAGCCTTCACAGACTCTGAACAGGGAAAAGGAAAGTGGATTTGCATCCTGCTTCCTACACATTTGGAAGAGTGGGGGCGGGCCACCAGCAGGGAGGGGAGGGGAGGGGAGGGGAAGCCAGGGACCTGAGCAGCCCATTCAACAATGGAAGCCACAGGATGGAGCCAGGGCCACGTGCCAGCGAGAATTGGGCCTCATGCTCTGAGCTGACCTCAGGGACCAGCCCACCCCTCAGGCCCAGGGAGCAGAAGCCCAGAGACAAATACCATGGAGGACTAGGCCGCACCCTCTGCACCAATTTCAGGCACCCAACACCCAGCTCACCCGGGAGGACCAGGAGATAGAGGCTTAGGGTCAGTCGCCAGGGAGGTGACTTCAAGTTTCTACCATCCAGCCCAACCCCCAGGACCAGGGTAGAGACCCAGGGCAACCTCCAGAGGAGACTCCGCCAGGCTCTGCAGCTCACTGGTTTGCGGGGCCCCAAGGCAGGTGCTGACTGCGTACCTTCAGCCCTGGTCACATACTCACCATTTTTATCTTCCTTGGGGACCCGGAGTTCTCTTGAGGAACCCCTGAGCACCAGAGATCTCCGGGACATGGGCTGCTCAGAATCACCTAGGCCTTCAGGGAAGAGCACATGGGGCCCAGGAAGGAAGAGCGGAGTTGGTGAGGAAGAAAAGCCCGCGAGATTTCCAAAGCCCGCCCTTCCCCTCTGTTCATGAATCTGATTGGACAGTTCCACCCCAGAAACACTAATGGGCCTCCTCCAGGAACACCTCTGCCTTATGACAGACAGCTAATGTTATCCAATCACTTCCTAAAATTCCCTAGAGTGACAGATCCTTGGTCCCAGTCCTTTTCAGGTGGAGTGTCTTTGCTGGGTTGGAAAAATAACCCAGTTAGAAGCCTTTGCTTGGAACTTGGTGAGGATGGGATTAAGCTATGGCTCTGGGAGACTGCTTTCCCAGCATGGGTGATTCCCTGGGTGTGAACCCACCACAGAAACAAAGACAATTTAAAAAAAAGTTACTTGAGGAGGCTGAGGCAGGAAAAGCCCAAGGTTCAGGTCAGGATCTACAGTGTTACCCGTGTTTACTGTGACGGGTCCTTGCTTCCCCAAATGCTGAAGTATAACACCAGAGAAGCACGTGGAGAGTGGAAAGTGGAAGGCTTAATTAAGGAAGAGCAGAAAAGATTCACCCCCACCCCCAGGAAGAAGGGGACTGGAAAGGAGAAATCCTTGGAAAAAAGAAGTCTTCTCTCTTTTACATCTAATGTCCTCTTTTGTCCTCCCACATTCCTGTCCTTTATTTCTCTTTATTGTGCATGTGATGGGGGTTGCAGGTGGAAGGACAAAGGGTGGGAAACTGGTGGACTGGTGGGGCATGGACAGAAACCAGGGCAGGAACAGCCTAGGGTGGTTGGATTAGCATCTCCCTGTTTTACTGGGAGCTACTTCATTAACACTTATTTAGGACCTGCCCAAGGTCATGGTGAAGTGGCTCCCTCTTTCTCCACAGAAAAGCCCTCTTCCCCATGGCTGATTTTAGGACTGTCACCAAAAGAGTCCATTGTAGATAAACTTCCTATTTTCATGTCTCCCTGTTTACTTGGCCACTGACCAAGAAGATACCAGCACTCCAGGTGCTGGACACCCCCTTACTAGTCATCACAAACCCATCCAGTATAGTACTTTGAAGAAATGTGCAAAGGAGGTCTCTGGCCTTGAGCTGGGCTTCACAGAGATGTCTACATTTTTAATATAAGTTGCAATTGGGCTCCATGGTAACAGCTGGCAGGGGGAGGAAAGAAAGGGGAGAAGAAGCTCTCCCCTTCTCAGGTGCTGACCTTGAAGAGTTAACTTGCCCAGAACAGTGAAAGAAAAAGCTGCTTTTGTGTGAACTTCTGAGCCCCTCCCCTTACATGCTGGGTATAAAACTCTGAAACTACCTGAACTTGGGGTTCAGGGGATTGATTGATTACAGCAAAGGCTGCACCCTCTGAACCTGGCTGCAGGCAAGTAAAAGTGTTTCCTGCTATGTTTGGTGCCCTGCCTCATTTGTCCCTACAACAATGGAAAATTAATATTTCAATTTCTCAGGTGTTGTTCTGGTTTTCCCAGGTTCAGATTAGACTCCATTTTCTTTATGGTTCCTATTGGACCACATTAACCTAGCTACATAGACTCTTCTCTTTAAACCTGGCTTCACAAACAGGGAAATCCTATCTGAAAATAAAATAAAAGGGTTGGAGATCTAGCTCAGGGATCAATCCCCACAGGGAATATACCACAGAACCTCAAAGAAAAAGATACCTATATCCATATATAGAATCACTTGGTGTGACCTCAGACAACTTAGCAAGACAGTCACAAAATTTTTGAAACAATATTTAAAGATGTCACATATATCACACTTGTGTGATATCTAAAAATAAAAAAAGTTTGACAATTATTTCTGTAATTCTCCTCACCTTCTGCCCCCTGATCATTTCAGGAGATAGCCTGAGCTAAGAAAGTAAGCAATTGGTGTTGGTGATTTGACCCAGTGCTCTGTCCCCAGCAGAACAGGGGAAAATAAGGAAGTGGAGTGAATCCTCTAAGGCAGCAATGTGCACTGGAAATAAAATGGCTGCTTTGTGCTTAATGTCCAAGTTCTACATTCCACTATTAGGGCAGTTCTAGGAAGTGACCTGACTCTGGTGATCCCACACATCAGGTCATCTGTTTACCCCCAAACCAAACAGAAAATGTCATGATGAAAAGCAGGAAAGGAACTTTGATCAGTGAAGCTACACCAGGAAGACCAGGGCACCATGTCCTTAGCTGTCTCTTCAGGGCTGTCTAGGACTCTCAGGTTTTATAGAAAGGGCAATCAGTCATAGGCATGTGTGTAGAGGGCACACTGTATGTAGGTTAGCTGTCATCTGTGGCTTCAGGCATCTGTGGGTCTCATAAAATGTCTGTGAGCTCATGGTCACGTGCCCCCTTGACACACTTCACCCCATTGCATGTTATGCTCCAATTCAGGGCCCCCAAAAGACCACAAGAGGCCAAGATCCATGTAAGCAGCAAAGAGGTATTTATTGTGAGCTAGCTCAGTCCTCCTTGTGCACACAGCAACTGCTGACGCTGAGAGGCCCCAAACCCAGGGTTTGCAGCAGTTTTATGCACTCTTTGGGGAAGGCAGGGACTTCACATGCATCATAGCATCTCTTAGCAAATCATCACACACCACAGGGAAATTATAAAACAACTCAAAAACATGATTAGCACATTCACTGGTGGGAACAATTGGGTAGGGGTGAGTGGCTGGAACAAGAGGGGGATTCCTTTGAACTGATTGGTTTAAGCCAAGAAGGGTGTTCCTGCTGAGCTCTGGGGTTTCCCAACATGTCATCAACCTCCATAAACTACTGGGAGGGTCATCTGGCATCCCAGGTATTTTCCCTGTATCATGCTAATAGGTGGCTGCTGGGAGGTTGCTATGGGTCCCCACCTAGCCTGACTAAGTCAGGGACACCTAGCACAGCAGATCTCTCCTGTTATTTTCAGATAAACAACTCAGCAGGGTGGGAGGGTTAGTATATGCCTAGGAGTGCTCTGTAGGTATTTCTAAGGACAAGGGTCACACCACCCCCCTCCTTGGACAGACTTTGCTCTGAGGTAGAGGCTGGTTTTTCATGCACAGGCTGACCTGAATTCATCTCTCAGGTAGGATCCTCTCCCTTGTGTTCTGTCCATGTCAGTGGTTCAGAGGCACCAACATGTTCAAGAAAAGCCACAAGCCCACCAGCTCCTGCCTGGTAAGGACCAAATCCCTAGCTGCTGACCTAGGGCTCTCACTTCCTGGGTTTCAACTGATAGTTAAACCAGAAAGAACAATATCCCTGCTCAGCTCCGCCCATAAAGCCTGCATATGAAAGCCCACTTGGGGCACATATGGCCTGTGGCGTTGATACCGCTGGTTACTGGGGAGGAGTTCTGCCCCCTCACACATTGAAGCTTGAACATTAGCGAAGCAAGCCCAGGCAAGCACACAAAGCAGGCTTTATTCAAAAATGAGGAACATGGACTTCTCCCCAGGAGGAAGAAGGGAGCCATCCTGGTATTCCCAGAAGGGAGGTGTTCAATCTTTATTTTGTGAGTCCTGGTCTGCCTTTGTTCTCCATTCCTTTCCCCCTTATCTTTCTCCTTCCTGCCTTGGTGACTAGGCCCAGACATGCTTGGTGAGATGGCACAAAGGTGACAAACAGCCAGGCTGAAGGGGGAAGGGCAGGATGGAGCAGCCAAGGACACATTAACAACCTTGTAGCTCTCTGTAGGGAGGGCCAATTCCTGAGACAGGATATCTCAGCAACAGAATGGAGCAAGGGCAGGTTCTTGATGAGGGTGGAGCAAGTGCTCTGAAGGAACCAATATTTCTGTTCCTCAGAGGACAGTCTGCAACTTGCCAGACTCACTCAAAATTGACTCCATTTTCCTGTCTGTACTGACTGCCTGTCTCATTCTGGCTCCAGTATCTACCCCTTCCTGGAAAGTAAATACAATTGTATTCTTTACTCTTAACTTGGACTTGGTTAAGTCTTTCACATCCTGCACAGTAACCCAAAGTCATTCCACCTACCAATATTACCCATGGACATTGGGCGGGGCTAACATATGCACAGTCATATTCCCAAAAGTGTGGAATTGTGGCCACATACCAGTTGGGGGATGAGAACTCAACTGCAGGGGCTTTGTTCTCCACTCTGTGCTGGGCATTGAATCCATGGCAGGGCCACATTAGGCCTGAGCTATGTCCCCATACTCCTTTTTATTGTCGTACAAAGAAGGTGGGTGGGAGCATAAATGTAATGGATTTGAGTATAAATCTCTGATGAACCCAGCCTAATTCAATCTTAATATTAGGAGCCATCTGATCATAAAATCATGAAAAGTTAATTTTTGTTTTACTATAAATTTCTAGCCTTGCTGGGAATCCCTGCCTGGGGCTTGTGCTCACCTATGCCTGGCTTTCCCTGGCCAGACAACAATCCTCTCTAACACCTTTGTGGTGCCTCATAAATCCTGGCTCCCCCTGACCAAATAACAACCCTCTTGAAAACCACAGTGGTGCCTCATAAATTTTGATGTAGGGATTTGAATTTATTGACTATCCCACGTGCCAATCATTTGTAGACACACCCTCATGCACACACACAGAATCTCATTAATCAGCAGTATCTCTTAATCCAATCAGGATGACAATTAAATGTATCATTACTCATAGTATGGAATACCCCCTTCTCTCCAGCTGATAGTCTCCACAGTTTTCAAAATATTGCATTGGTATAGGGTGTTTGTTAGTTACTAAACCAGTGTTGAATATTATTTGACCCAGAGAATGGATGAAGCAACATGTTATGATAAGCCAAAGATCATCCTTTACCTTAGGGTTCCTCCTGGAATCATGTGAACATCATGCATGTTGAGTATAGATTTCTCATGCTGTCCATCTCTCCTGGCCTCCACTACACATTTGGTGGGATATTTTAGATCTCAGTGACCTTTAAGGTAATTAGGAGTTTTTGGTTTTTTCTTTCTTTTTTTTTTTTTTGGTTTGTTTCTCCTGAGATTAAGAGATATTATACTACTGAGCCACATCCCCAGTCATTTTTATATTTTATTTTGAGACACAGTCTCACCAGGTTGCATAAGGCCCAGCTAAGTTGCGAAGGCTGTCCTCAAATTTGCAACACTCCTGTCTCAGCCCCTGCAGCAGGAAGGATCACAGGTGTGCCCCACTGTACCTGGCTGTATGTTGTGCACTTTAACAATGGAAATATAACTAGACTTTAAAATCCACTTCTTTCTTGCCTCCTTAATAATAGTCCATCCCATTTGGCACTGAATAAATAAACCTGGGCCTCAATGGATATTTAATGTTGGTATGAATTTAGATAATTAGTAAAAGAAAAAAATTGAGAAAAGTAAATTATTTCTAAATATAATTTCAAATAAACATGAAAAAAGATCAGATTGATAACCTCATGTATTATGATGCTTCAGTAACTTAGTTATTAGCAAGTAAAAACACACTATTTACAATCAAATAATACTACAATAATATCTATCATTTTCTTTTTCTATAGGACTGTCAATGACTCACCTACCATGAGATGGACATAATTATTCTGATTTAAAATTTTGGAAAAAGAGAGAAGAGAGATAATGAATGACACATAAATCAGATATGTTTTCTTGGGTGTCAAAAAAGCCACCACAGCATCTGCTTTATTACCTGTGTTCCAGTCTTCTAACATTCTAACACCTATCTATAAGGTTATATTAATAAACATAGTCTGCATATAAACATAATATAAACAGAGTCTGTTTATATTAATAAAACCTCACATGGAAGCAGCCTTAACCATCATGAATTTGTTTCAATAATGGAAATAAAAGGGTAAAGTTTCTAAGCTGGAAGGCTTGAACTAAAATGTAAAAGATTAGGTATTATTGAGTTCCTCTGTTACACCCAGATTCCTGAGATAGTTAAGACCACACCCTACTAGCCATTTAGCCTAGGGCCCTGTGCAGTTTGTCACAGGGCCCGAACCAATCAGTTTGAATGTGTACCCTGCTTAGGAATGACCAATCACCTCCGCCCAACCTGTTCCAGCCAATGAATGTGCCAATCACGTCTCAGAGTTGTTGTTCAATTTCCCCGCGCCTCATGATGATTTGTTCTGATGTATGCAAAGCCCCCCGCCCTCTCCAAAAAGTGTACTTAAGCTCTGCTTCACCTTTTCTGGGGGCTCTAGGCTGCTCTCCCTTCTTGAGTAAGCACAGAGCCACAGAGTGCTGGAATGGATCCCCAATAAATATCCCCTTTTGCCAATTGCATGGAGTCAGTCTCTTGGGTGGTCTCTCCCTCTGACATTTCCCTAGACCCTTACAGAAAGATATTTTTTTCTCATGTAAAAATACATCAAATGGAGATCAGTGGTCCAATTTCATTTTTATCCATTGAATCAGCTGAAAGTACCTTTCCAGAAGCCCATGTCACAATGTTTTCACTTGCTTTGCTTTTCTTACATTCCCTCCAAATCATGAAGTCTTCATTTCAGCAGCACTTACAATATCAAGAAATATGCTCTCCAACAACAAAAAAAAATTCTGTTCCAACCCATTGTCCCATTTGGTCAACTCAATTTTGGCTGAATGAAATTTGTGTTTCCCTCAGACTACAAGTAAAAACAAATTATAAATCACAGCCAGGCAAAGATGACACAAACACAGTTCTAAATGGGGGCATGTTCCAGGGAGCATAATACATCCAGGGAGCCCTGCAGTCTTCCCCTGGGTGGGCACAGGACAGGTCAATGGAGGTCCTTAAATCACACTATCACAGCAGATCAGAACCCAAGTTCTCTGCTGGAGGCCCTGTCTCCTACTGGCAGGGTACCCAGGGTGTGGGAAGAGTATACCAGGGTTCCACATGACAGGGGGAGTAGTCCACCCTGTGGCACACACCAGGTTGACCCTGGGGCCCAGTGTACCAAGACTCTATAGCAGGAGGAGATGCCAAACGTGCACCATACACCATGTTGACCTGTGCAGAGTGGGGTCTGGCAGGAGTCCATGAGGCTAAGAGGGGATGTGTTTCCTGGTGGCCACCAAGGCCATCAAGAAAGAGGAATGTGAGTGTGGAGAACTGAGGGGACTCTGAGCTCAGGCAGTGCAGGGAAGAAGGCGACAGTGAAGAGCAGATCCAGGCAAGACTGGGTGGTCATGGCCCAGGAAGTTCATCAGACCCAGGAGTAAATGGGCATCCATGCAAGTGCCTCCTGCTCCACAGTCATTAATAGACCCAAGGACTAGCAATGTCCAGGCCTCTTGGGCACAATGACCCCAGCAGAGCACAGCAAGAACACCCAGAAGTTTATATCAACATGCAAAACCCCTTGCAGTACAGGGCAAGTACTGGAAAGATGGACCCTGGAAATTTACTGGCTGTAGGGTCAAGAGGAGTATTGCCTTCATGAAGGCTGACCACATCCAGGGTCCTACACCCACTGTGGACTTCAAATGGGTCATGACTGCTGGTAAGGAAGCTCTAAAGTGTCTGGGAGCCTTGAAACTAGTGCTCCAGAATCCCATCAGAGACCTTGCTGTTAATGTTAAAAGAAAAATTCCTGGCTACCATGTGAAATTTTTTGCCAGTTGAGGCTCTATTACTGATGTGGGGCATATGAGGCTGGATGCCTGGGGAAGACTCAGGAAGCAGAGGCATTGACAGCAGGGCTCAGAAGGGTATCACCTAAGATTTTCTGTACCTAGATGTTGGAATTTTATTATCTTTATACCCGGGGTGGGGAGGGGGTGGGGGTTGGGGAGGGGGTGGAGGTTTATTCATTTTTATTTATTTATTTTTTGTAGGAGTCTACATAAAAATTTTTTTGGTTGTTCAAGAAAGTGAATTTTTAATCATTTTTGAGATTATTCACATGTCTTCCAAGCTTTACTAGAAAAGAAGCAGTCATATAATTACATCTTTTTTTTTTAAAGAAAGAGTGAGAGAGAGTGAGAGAGTGGGAGAGAGAGAGAATTTTAATATTTATTTTTTGGTTCTCAGAGGACACAACATCTTTGTTGGTATGTGGTGCTGAGGATTGAACCCGGGCTACTCGCATGCTAGGCAAGCGCGCTACCTCTTGAGCCACATCCCCAGCCCCATATATAATTACATCTTCATTCTAATGTATATTGAGTTCTTTGCAAATCTTTTTAATGATATTTGTTTTAAAGAACATTATGGTGAGGGTCTCTGGAGAAGCTTACTTAAGATTCTTAGGTGAAGAAGGGAGCACCAATACATTAGGACATTCAACTGGGGCCCCCCTTACCTAGTTTTGATCACATGCTGTGTATGAAGAAAATCATCACAGGATGGTTCCAGGGCTACTGAGGTTCCCTGAACACAGAGAGAAGTCCAGCCTGGGTTTTCCGGCATATTCCACCTAAGTATTAATCATAGTGATAAAAGCTAAATTGGATGTCAGTGGTTAAAATTCCCTGCTGTTAACGATGTTTAAGAAGAAAGGGACCAGATGAAAACATGGAGGAAAACCTGCAGCGCTGCATCTACTGGCGTGGTCATCAGTGGGTCCACACACACAGCCACAGCAAACTTACCACCTGAGCTAGGGGAGGGCTCACTGCTATAGCAACTGTCTAGCAGGCAGATGGCAAGATTGGGTCCCTGGTACCAGGGAATAAGAAGAAATAGAAAACAACTCAAATAAGTACAGGGCAAAGTATATTTTGAGAAGATGCCTCTCCTAACAATACATACAAATTACAACTTTTATAATGCCCTTTAATGTGCCTACTTACAACACAACACATGAGACTTAGAAGAAACACGAGTGACACAGTAGTGGTCCCAGAGTCATCAACAGGCCAATAAGGCACCAAGGAAAAGGAAGAGGCCAGTTGTAGGGCACAAAGGGTCACATCTCTATGGTCCCAGCATCTAGGAGGCTGAGGCAGGGTGACCACAAGTTTGAGGCCAGCGTCACCCCATCTCAAAAAATAACAATAAAAGAGCTAGGGGAAGCTCAGTGTGGAGCACTCCTGGGTGAAATCTGAAGGAAAGAAGGGAGCAAAGGAGGAACAAAGAGACATTTAGCCAATCTGCCCAGAATGCTGGAGTGCACAGGCCTCAACTCACATACACAATGTGTAAGCAAACTTTAGAAACACACAAAAGAATAAGTTGAGAAGACATGATGTAATAATTGATTTTTGAGAAAAAAAATAATGGGCAGCAATGTTGTGAGAAAAGTCAAAGAAATCAATAGTTGCATTACACAGAGAGGATGAAAGAACTGCACTAGGGAGAATATGTAGAGAAAGGGTGACTTGATCCTGTACATGCGTGTGCATGTGGGTATGAGTGTGCAAGTATGGGTGGCACAACTCAGCCCTCTCAGTTGTTTGCTTTTGTAGTGTCACTTGGTGCTTTAGATAACACTCACATGAGCACCAGGGCACGTTCCATAGTCTCTGTGACTCTGCAAAGTTGATTATCTGGTGTCTGGTGCACAGAGGGAACAAAAAAATGTTTGTGAAAAAAATTTCTGTAATACTCATGTTGATTACTTACATTTCATTTTATCATTAGATCTTAATACAAATGAATAGTTTTTTCCCTTAAATATTAAAACAATTCTCCCACCCTCTTTTCAACAAAATTATCGAAAATAAAATTTTTCAAAATGGACTTCAGTTTAGTCCAACTGGAAATATAAAAATTTGGGGTATAAGCTGTGAATTAATGTCTTTGTGATGCTCAGAATCATTGTAGAATCTTAGAGCTTTAAGGGCATTAGTATACATAAACACAGTAAAAAGGAATTCTTGCCTATGAATCAATTAGGACTTGGAAACTCTACAAAATCCAGGCATATATTGATTTACATCAAAGTCTCAAGAAACATCAAGGAGCCAGGCATGATAGCACATCTGTAATCCCAGTGGCTATAGTTTGAAAATCACAAGTTCAAACCCAGCCTCAGCAACATACTGAGGCCCTTGGAAAGAATTTATAAAATACTTCAATCAAAATTAAAAAAAAATAAAAAGGGGTAGGGATGGGATCAGGGCTTATGCACTTCAGATATGATGGTGGTGGTGGTGGTGATGATGACGACGATAATTATAATAGTAATGCTTATTTTCTTTGGCCCTCAATTCTATGACCCTGGTAATTATATTTAAAACTTCTCACAGTTTTTAATTTTTTCACAACATATATAAGAGTCATAAGATATATGAGGAGACAGAAAATATCATATTATTCATAAACCTGGAAAAAGTTATTTTTAATTATGAGACCAGAGTCATAAAATATCATTTGTTTGTTCTTTTCTTTTTAAAGAGAGAGTGAGAGAGGAGAGAGAGAGAGAGAGAGCGAGAGAGAGAGAGAGAGAGAGAGAGAGAGAGATATTTTTAATATTTATTTTTTAGTGCTCGGTGGACACAACATCTTTGTTGGTATGTGGTGCTGAGGATCGAACCTGGGCCGCACGCATGCCAGGCGAGTGGTCTACTGCTTGAGCCACATCCCCAGCCCATAAAATATCATTTGTTTGCTAAGGTCTTTAGTGGAAAATATATGGGCAATATGAGAGAAATTGGACTCAAAAGAAGAAGAGAGATGAAAACTCTTAAAAAAAAAATTAAAAAGCTGCCAATACAGGTTCATGCATTTTAACTACAAATCTCGTGTACTATTCTGTAACATACTTCTATGTACAAAATCATACTACACACTAGATTTTGCGCACACACACACACAGAGTAAATGAGATTATGTCATCATATGGGAGAGTTGACTACCGATCAACAAATATAGAGAGAAAAATTAAATCTAACAAGAAGAGATATTTAACAGGGAGAAACATGTTGCTTTTACATCTTCATGCTGACACAATTCCGACATCCACTCCAGGGTGCATTCTCCTTACCTCTGAATAGAAAGAAATGAAGGCACACACCCTTTTTAAACGCCTACACTGGTTTTCTCAGAAAAAGAGGATTCTTGCTGAAGGGGTTACATGACTATAATTCCACTGGAAAAGCAGGCTGAGGCAGGGGATCTCAAGTTCAAAGTCAACCTCAGCAACATAGTGAGGACCAAAGCAATTCAGTGAGACCATGTCTAAATATTTGAAAAAAAAAAAAAAAAGAACTAGAATGTGGCTCAGTGGTTAAGTGTCTCTTGGTTGAATCCCTGGTACCAAAAAAAAAAAGTAAAAGAAATTAAAATAAAAAATTCTCAAGTCTATGTAAGTCTAAATGGATCTGAAGGGCTGGGGATGTGGCTCAGGCGGTAGCACACTCGCCTAGCGTGCGTGCGGCCCGGGTTCGATCCTCAGCACCACATACAAGCGAAGATGTTGTGTCCGCAGAGTACTAAGAAAAAATAAATGTTACAATTCTCTCTCTCTCTCTTTAAAAAAAATAAAAATAAATAAATGGATCTGAAACAACTGAAGGTCTCACCACATTTTTATATACAAGGCTTTTCTCCAGAGTGAGTTCTTCCATGATGTTCAAAAAGAACATGGAAAAGTGAAAGTGTCATCACATTGTTGAAAGAACAGAAGGGTTATCCCTGATGTGAATCCCTTAATGTCTTTGAAGGAAACCATGAAAGCTGAATACTGGGCTGGGGATGTGGCTCAAGCGGTAGCGCGCTCGCCTAGCATGCCTGCGGCCCGGGTTCCATCCTCAGCAGCACCACATACCAACAAAGATGTTGTGTCCGCCGAGAACTAAGAAAAAATAAATAAATGTTAAAATTCTCTCTCTTTCTCTATCTGTCCCCCTCTCTCACTCTCTTTAAAAAAAAAAAAAAAAGAAAGAAAGCTGAATACTGCCCCACACGGCTTTTCCACAGGCTTTTCCACAGTATGAGTCCTTTCATACAAGGGAACAAAACTGAAACACTTGAACACTTACTTGCATATGATTTATTCATTTTGGCATGAATCTTTCAAAAAAAGTCTTCCCAGAACTTATAAAAACTCGGAAAATTAGAAAACTTCCCACATTAATCTCATTCTCAGGGCTTCTCTCTGTATTGTCATATATGAGAAGGAAAGCAGGACTGGGATGGGAAGCTGACAGAATGTACCCAGTCTTCCTCATTCTGAGGGGTTTTTTTCCTGTGTGAGTGAAATGACTTTGAAGGCAACAGGAAAAATGGAATGATTTTCCAAATTCTCCACATTTAATGCTTTATTCAGTTGAATCTAGTAGAGTTTGCCTTTAATCTCAGAGACTCAAGGTCTGAGGCAGAAGGATCACAAATGTGAAGCCAAACTCAGCACCTAAGCAAGGCCCTAAGGAACTCAGCAAGTCCCTCTCTCAAAATAAAAAGGAAAAACGTTGTGGCTCAGTGATAGATGACCCCCAAACTAAATCCCCAGTACTATTTATAGGTAGGTAGGTAGGTAGGTAAGTAGGTAGGTAGGTAGGTAGATAGATACATTTGGACATGTGAGCACTTTCTTCTCTTTGAATTTGACAAGAAATATTGATTTACCACATTTCACATTCAAAGAATTTTTCTACAGAAAACTTACTACATGTTAAAGAGTGAAACATTATTAACAGACGACTTTGCCAATTGGTTTCATGAGTACGATTTCTCTGCACTATGGGATCCTTCATGTAAGTGAAGCTGAGCAGATGTAACAAAGGCTTTTACACAGAGTTTACAACCATAGAGCTTCTCTCCAATATGTGTTCTCCCATGTCTTTGAAGGTCACTGGAACTAGCAAAGGCTTTGCCACATTGTTCACATTCATAGGAATTTTCTCCAGTATGAGATTTTTCAAGTTTGGGAAGGTAACTGGAACTAGCAAAGAAATTGCCACACTGCTTACATTCATAGGGCTTCTCCCCACGTATGTGTTCTTCTATGTCTGTGAAGCCCACTGGATGTAGCAAAGGCTTTGCCACACTGCTCACATGCATAAGGCCTCTCTCCAGTATGGATTCTTTTATGTAAGTAAAGGCCAGAGGAACGACTGAAGGCTTTGCCACACTGCTTACATGCATAAGGCTTCACCCCAGTATGAATTGTTTTATGTGAGTGAAGGCCAGAGAAACTACTGAAGGCTTTTCCACACTGCTTACACTCATAGGGCTTCTCTCCAGTATGCTTTCTTCCATGAATCTGAAGGAAACGGGATCTAACAAAGGCTTTCCCACACTGCTTACATTCATAGGGCTTTTCTCCAGTATGAGTTTTTTCATGTGAGTGAAGCTCACTGGATCTAGTAAAGGCTTTGCCACACTGCTTACATTCATAGGGCTTCTCCCCAGTATGTGTTCTTTCATGTCTGTGAAGGCTATAAGACCTAGGAAAGGCTTTGCCACACTGCTTGCATGCATAAGGCTTCTCTCCAGTATGAATTTTTTTATGTGAGTGAAGGCCAGAGAAACAAGTGAAGGCCTTTCCACACTGCTTACATTCATAGGGCTTCTCTCCAGTATGAATTCTTCCATGAATCTGAAGACAAGTGGATTTAGTAAAGGCTTTGCCACACTGCTTACATTCATAGGGCTTTGCTCCAGTATGAGTTTTTTCATGTGAGTGAAGGATACCGGATGTAGCAAAGGCTTTGCCACACTGCTTACATTCATAGGGCTTTTCTCCAGGATGAGTTTTTTCATGTCTCTGAAGTTCACTGGAATTTGCAAAAACTTTTCCACACTGCTTACATTTATAGGACTTCTCTCCAGTATGTGTTCTTCTATGCCTTTGAAGGTCACTAGAACTAGCAAAGGCTTTGCCATAAAGCCTACACTCATAGTACTTGTCTCTAGTATGAATTTTTTCATGTTGGTAAAGGCCAGAAACATTAGCGAAGACTTTTCCACACTGCTTACATTCATAGGGCTTCTCTCCAGTATGTGTTCTTCCATGTATTTGAAGGTAACTGGATGTAGAAAAGGCTTTTCCACACTGCTTACATTCGTAGGGCTTCTCTCCAGTATGTATTCTTCCATGAATCTGAAGGTAACTGGATGTAGAAAAGGCTTTTCTACACCACTTACATTCATAGGGCTTCTCTCCAGTATGTGTTCTCTGATGTCTTCTAAATAAACTGGGGTAAGCAAAGTCTTTCCCACATACCTTACATTTGAAGCATGCATTCCCCATGTGTGTGATCTTCTGCCTTTGAAGACTTGTGTGTAAAATAAAGGTTTCACGATCTTGTTTACATTCATAGAATTTCTCTCCATAATGAGTTCTTTTATGTCTTCTAAATAAAGAAGGGAAATGAAAGGCTTTCCCACATACCTCACATTGAAAAGGTTTACCTCCACTGTGTGTTCTCATGTGTCTTTGAACACGTGTGGAAGAAGATGAGGCTTCACCACATTGTTGATATTCATAGCGTTGCAACCCAGTATGAGTATCTTCATGTCTTTGAATGTCACTAGAATAACTGAAGACGTACGCGCATACTGTACTTTCATAAGGTCCCTCTCCAGTTTGTATTAACATTTGTGTGTGAACATTTTTTAGAGAAACCAGGGATTGCCCATAGTGTTTAAATTCACGTGGCTTCTCTTCACATTCCTCGTGGTTGTAGCATTTGTGTCCAAAGTGAGATGTGATGTGCCTATGGAGTAATGAAGGGCATATGAAGTCTTTGGCACACATATAATAACCACATGGATTTACTCTATTAAAATTTTTCTTTGTCCAGGTAAGAACTGGAATTTCATTGAAACTTTCCCCACACTATCTTCTTTTTTTTTTTCCCACACTATCTTCTTGGCCATTGAAGTTTACCACATGGCTTCTTTGAAGAATGACCAGCACATTATCAATGCTTGATTCATTCATGATTTTATACTTATTTATAGGACCTAGGCTTACATTACTATCAACATCATAAGGTGAGGTTTCCTGATGTGTTTAAATTGCCTCAAAATCAAGAAATTGAAAGGAAACAATCCTTTGCAATGCAGCTTCCCTATGGTGATTATCCAAATAGTGATATTCACTTGCAATTTCATATACTTTTGGCATGCCAAGTACTTGGAAAAAAACTGAATATCTGTTACAGTTAAGTAAATATTTCTGGTAAAAAAAATCTTATAAGAATAAATATATTTCAAATTGTGCATACTTCTTGAGTGGGTCTTTTTTAAAAATTATATGACCTTCTCAGATTCCCTCAAATACACCTCTTGTGGGTACAATTACCTTAGAATGCTCTCAGAATTTTTGATCTCATCTTCAATATTATTTTCATCCAATTTGTTTTCTAAAATGAGAAACCAGAACAATCTGTATGAGTTCTTAGAACACAGAACTGCTTTGCCAAATTGTAGGTGCCTTTTATGCTGCAGTAAATCAACAATGTATTCCCTGTTCATGTTGTATATAAATGACCAAAATAAACATGAGTTCTCTATTTGATTAATTTTAAAAACATCATTATTACCTATAGAAGCCAGGTTTCTGAGGACTTCTAGCATCACATCTCTGTAAAGGTTCTTCTGGGAAGGATCCAGCAATGCCCACTCCTCCTGGGTGAAGTTCACAGCCACATCCTCAAAGGTCACTGAGATCTAAAATATCCCACAAATGTTAACTAGAGGTCAGGAGAGATTGACAGCAGAAGAAATATGTACTCAACATGCTTGATGTCCACAGGATTCTATGAATTTTTATTAATTCCATGGTTTGGTCCATCAAATCCTTCCTGCACTCAATTCCTCACAAACATTTCAACGCTAGAATTGAGCCACTCAGAAGGCAAGCAACTAAGTGTTTTCCTCCCTTCCATTGGTGAGTTCACAGGAAGTAAGGCAGTATCATGAGTCACGTTGTTGGTTACACCTCTATTACTTGTCCTAACAACCTTCTCTGCAGTGGAGAGCTAATATTAGGATCCCCAATAGTACTTACCCTTAGGAAAGAAAGCTGACTGAGTATGAAATTGTTGCAATCACAGAACTCAGCAATTGAGAGAGATTCTGCCAACCACAGTGGGTCACTGTGCCTGCACTCTTAATATAGACAACACTGCATTCACTGATCTCTTGATTCTTTCTGAAAGTCTATTGTTCCTTCTTTAAGGAAATGCCTAGAACATGACTTCTGAGCATGGATCACAAAGAAGATTCCCCTAGAGATAGCATATAGACAAATTGACACTCAGGTTGCCACAGTTTGTGAACTGGGGATTGTGTTATCTTGTGGGATTACATGAAGAGAAAACTAGATATTTGCAAGTGCATTTCTCCTCAACAAAATTAATAAAATAGAAAACATGTGAGGCGAGGAAAGCTGGAGACGAAACCAGAGGCCGAACTCGGGATCTGACAAGATGGCCAGGCTGCCCCGCAGGATCATCAAGGAAACCCAGTTTCCTGGCAGAACCAGTTCCTGACATTAAAGCAGAACCAGATGAGAGCAACGCCCGTTATTTTCATGTGGTCATTGCTGGCCCCCAAGATTCCCCCTTTGAGGGAGGGACTTTTAAACTTGAACTATTCCTTCCAGAAGAGTACCCAATGGCAGCACGTAAAGTACGTTTCATGACCAAAATTTTTCATCCTAATGTAGACAAGTTGGGAATAATATGTTTAGATATATTGAAAGATAAGTGGTCCCCAGCCCTGCAGATCCGCACAGTTCTGCTATTGATCCAGGCTTTGTTAAGTGCTCCTAATCCAGATGATCCATTGGCAAATGATGAAGTGGAGCAGTGGAAGACCAAGGAAGCCCAAGCCATAGAAACAGCTAGAGCATGGACTAGGCTATATGCCATGAATAATATTTAAATCGATCCGATCATCAAGTGTGCATCACTTCTCCTGTTCTGCCAAGATTTCTTCCTTTTTTGTTTGCATTTAATGGACATAGTCTTAATAGAAACACTACAGAATAAAAGCCCAGACATCTTCAGTCCTTTGGTGATTAAATGCACATTAGCAAATCTATGTCTTGTCCTGATTTACTGTTGTAAAGCATGAGCCAAGGCTAGAAATATCATCTGGATTGTTGCAAAACGTTTAAAAGCAGTGGCTCTCTGCTTTTATTCATTTCCCCCATCATGGTTTAAGTATAAAGCACTATGAATGAAGGTAGTTGACAGGGTTAGCTGCCAGGGTTATGGGTGTGTTTATTTTTTATTTTATTTTTTTGAGGGGAAAGGTAGTTTTATTTTAATTTTATGGACTCCTTTCACTCCCCTTTACGGTGAGCTAATTGCATTGGTTAAAAGCAGCTAACCAGTTCTTTAGAATATGCTCTCTAGCTAAGTCTAATTTTATTTAGACTCTGTAGATGGACAAGCTTGACTGTGTGAATCAAAATGGGAACATTAAACAAACATCACAGCCCTCACTAATAACATTGTGACTTTGCTGTCAGGTGTAGATTTCCCCCCTTCAAAAAAAGAAAAAAAAAGAAGAAAAAAAAAACTTGGGACCATTTTGTATGGCTTGTATGGAATTCTGTAAATCTTAGGTTTTTTTAAAATATTTATTTTTTAATCATTGGCAGACACAACATCTTTGTTTTGTATGTGGTGCTGGGGATTGAACCCGGGACGCACGCATGCCAGGTCAGCGTGGTACCACTTGAGCCACATCCCCAACCAAATCTTATGTTTTAGTAAACTATTTTTTGTTATTGGACTTTGCCTTTGTACAGTTTATTTTACTGTGTTTATTTCATTTCCCCAATGTGACAATCATTTAAAAATTAAAAAACTCTGATGAAACATTCTGTTTTGGTCTTCACCATCTGACAAATTGAATGGCAAGAGATTTTGCCAGTTTCTTTTCATTGATTCAAACTAATATTAAGAATTACTGAATGTGGCTGGGGATGTGGCTCAAGCGGTAGCGCACTTGCCTGGCATGCGTGCGACCCAGGTTTGATCCCCAGCACCACATACAAAACAAAGGTGTTGTGTCCGCCGATAACTAAAAAATAAATATCAAAATTCTCTCTCTCTCTCTGTCTCTTTAAAAAAAAGTTAAAAAAAAGAATTACTGAATGGATTATTTATAAATTGGCCCTGAGCATGCATAAAGCATCAGTGTCTTTTTTTTTTTAACCACATAGAAATTAAAAATAAATGTTCATTGTCTGACTTAGTTAGGCTATCATTGGTATTGCCACAATGTTTGACAAATTACTGTACAGGGATTGTCACAGCAAAGAAAGCATTAGTGACTGACATGTAGGACTTTCACATGTCGTGCCACATTTTTACCTCAGATGTGGAGTATGACCTTTCTCTTGGTTCCTGTCTTTAAACTGCCTATGTGGCCACTGGTGTGTGTTATTAGGAAACACCAATCTGGTATTCATTCGGGGTTTGCTGAGGCATTTGAGTCTTCCTTATAGAACTAAGAGTGTATCGCAAGCAACCAGCTTGCATAAGTGTCATCAGAAAGGTTTCTTCCTTTGAGAGCATCAAATCTTAGTTAATGTGCTTTCCCCTCCCTAGTATTTGCTTTGGAGCTCCTTTTATTCTTTAATTTGTTATTAGTAAATTTTCCTTCACTGACAGTTTCTTCCCTCACAAAACTGTTCTTTTCCACCTCTCTCCACATCCAATGCCTGATTCTTATTTTCAAGTCATAAATGTGGCCAGTCATAAATATGTAAATGTTAACCTTCACTTTGGAATCTTTTGTCTCTTGCAGTTTAAAGTAATGGATATTGTAGCCCCATCTGAATTTTCCTCACTTATTCTCATAATTTCTGGAGTTTCTTCAGAATGTGGTGTATTTTATTGTGCTCCTATGTAAGATGAAGAATTATTTATTAAAATTACGTTTTCAACAATCAGAAAAAAAGGAAACATGCACAATGATTAATAAACACAAAAATGTAATGATTTCTCAAGATTACTGACAAAGCAGAATGAGGTAAGTTGAAAGATGGAACATGTCTTACATATAACTCAATGACCCAAAGATGTCACCTTGTCCAAACAACAACATTGCAAAGTTTTATAAGTCTCAAAACATTTTTCTTAATGAACAGCAGACACGAATTTCTAAATCTCACAGCAACCATGAATGTGCAAGGATTGTCAATAACCTACTGAAGAGCAGTCACTTCACTACCATAAGATCATGTTCCACAAAGCCATGTTCCACTCAAGGACACTTTGGTCAAGAGTGGGCCACATGTGCACTGGTGTCTGTTGTGAAAGAATTTCCTCCTGCCTGTAATGATGGTGGTTCAAAGAAACCTAAGACAGAAGCATTTCCAGGGTGTGTAAAGCAACAGGGTTGCAACCCAGAATCCTCACCTATCTAACACAGTTTGGGTGTGAAACACGCCACTTCATGTACAATCATAACAATACTATGATGTCTGCTCCATGATGGAACAGCCAAAATATCACCTACCAGAAGGTGCCCCTGCCACTGACATACAACCATTCTCAAGGACTTAAAACATGTGATATCCTAAGCATCACAGTATCAGCAGAGGTGAGCAAGAGACCATGAGGAAGGCTTCAGGGGGATGGCCTTCACAGCATGGAAAGATGAGTGAGAGCAGGTGTCTTAGATACAGATCACAATGATGATCCAGACAAACTGGAATCTGGGCGGCCAAAGGCACTATATCCTCAATTCTGTAGACAAAAATCCATTTACTATACATTCAAATGTAAAACACTAAAACATATTTAATGAGCTTACAAGAAATGTTATTTTATTTATTTATAGGCCACTTAATGCCCGAGCCACATCCCCAGCACATATGCCATTTTGACACAGTACTCAAAAACTTCCTCAGGGCCTTGTGAGAGGCTGAGGGTAGCATTTAAATTTATAATTCTTCTGCCTCATCCTCCAAGGCTGCTAGGAATACAATCATGCACCACTGCACCTGTGGAAATTTAGATTTGTAGAAGAACATGTTATACAATCCCCTAATGATAAGAAGAAAAACAATTCAACACTCAGAGCAAAATGACACAACAGGGAGCCTGGAATCATCTCAGTACAGCCATGAAATAGAACAGAAGTGGAAACCAAGCCAAACCATCAGAACAACAATGTCATCATGCCCCAAAGCCCTGAAAGGTTCCCAACAGCTCCGTGAAGCAGTCATATGGAAGAGTGCAGTGCAGCAACCATGGTTTGACCTTCATGATCCCTTCACCCTGACCCTCTATGACTCCAGACTACACACAGCACATCTTCTTCTGTTTTGGGCAATTCATACTCAAATCACCATGGAAATATATATTTTTTAAATGTTTCATTTTTTTAATTGTAATTGAACTCAATGCCTTTATTTATTCATTTATTGATTTTTCAATGTGGTACTGAGGATTGATGCATGGCCTCACATGTACTAGGTGAGTGTTCTACCACTGAGCCACAACCCCAGCTCAACCATGGAAATATATTAACGCCTAAAACCAACTCTCACTCTTCTACATCAGAAGTAATCACTATAAAAAATAGGCAGAAATTCCTTAAAAGGATTTAAGTAAACAAACAGCCTGCATCTACCAAGAAAGCAAACTATTGTCTACCCACTCAACCATCACCTAAAATTTGACCAAGAAAGCGTCAGAGAGTTTCTTTTAAAAATCAGGTTTTAAAAACACCCAGGTTTAGGAAGCTGAGGCAGGACATTCTCAAGTTCAATGCCAGCCTTAGAAACTTAGATAGGCCCTAAGCAGGTTGGCAAAATCCTGAATGAAAGTTAACAAAAATAAAAGTTAAGGGGGAAGGTGCTGCGGATTTGGTTCAGTGGTTAAGCACCCGAGGATTTACTCCACAGTATGCCCCCCAAATAAAACCACCGAGATATACTGATGAAAGAAGGAAATTCACACAGACTAGGAGGAAACATTAAAAAGAGGACCATGACCCACATGCTCAGCACTGGATGCTCTCCAGGTGGGGATCTGCAGTGCAAAGACATAGGAGAGTTTTAAATAGCACCACTGTGTGTTAAAGCACAGGCCCCAGCACAACTACTCACAAAAACCAGACAAGTGAGGTTTTGCTGTTTCTACTGTTATTCTCTAATTTCTGGTATACAGAAAAATGAGGCCAAGGGACACTGAGATCTGGCATCAACAGTCTATTAGTGGCACTACAGCCCAGAAAAATAATTCCCAAAGTGTGAGCCCAGAGAACATCAGAGCTTTTGAGGACATTCAGGAAAAAAAATTGGGGCAATATATTGGAGAGTGAATTTTTTTATTTCTTATATGGGAACAAGCTTGCCAATGGCCTAAAGACTCATACACATTTGGGACTTTTACTATGCTCAGCCTGAAGAGGGATTGTTCTCTGCTACTTTGTTGGCTGCATCTGCTACTGCATTATAGGTACCTGCAGCTGTTGCCAGCCCTCATGGTGAAATGTCAGACAGCACAGCTGCTGGGTGTCAGTCTGCAAATCCACCGCCTATCAGCTCTGAAATGGCTACAGTTTTTACTTTGTTGGATGATCTAGCATTCAGGGAAATTTTTCAAAGGAGCTGAATACAAATAATTTGCTAAACATAGCTCAGACACCTAGTCTCTAGGCAAAGGCATGAAGCCTTCAACAAACAGAAACCACAGAATAGGAAAAAAGGAAGAAACACATTTTCTTTTTTTAATTTTCTAATTCTTGATGGAACCTTTTTCGGTTGTATGTGTGTTGAGAATCAAACCCAGTGCCTCATGCGGGCTAGGCAAGCACTCTACCACTGAGCCACAACCCCAGCCCCAAGAAACATATTTCATTCACTTAAAAAAATATACAAAGAATACTGAGGTACAGCAAAACATAACTCATGAATGGAAAATAACAGACGTGAGATTGACCATGCCTGAGTAAGATAAGACTCCAGAATCCCTGGGATAAATTATTTTTCTATTCATTTATTCATTTATTTATATTTTGTACCAAGGATTGAACCAAAGGGTGCATAACAAATAAGCCACATTCACTGCCCTATTTTATTTTTAATTATTTCTATTTTTGAGAGAATTTCTCTAAGTCGTTCAGTGCCTAACTTGATGAACCTTCCTTTGAAGATGTGATCCTCCTGCCTATGAGTCCTGAACTGCTAGGATTAAAAAAATGTGGGGCCGCTAGGCTGAATTTTCAAGTAACTGTCTTGAATTGTTAGTAGCATGCACCTGAGAAAAAGTCAAAATACATCAGGCAGAGACATACAAAAGTCCCCAGGACAAGGAAGAATAAACTGCTACACTGGGAGACCTCACCACAACACTGCTGGGTCTGTGATCACGTAGCAGAGCAACAGACAGGAGGGCTTCCCTGGCCATTAGTCAAAGTAAAACACAGCCTTCTCAGGATCACAGTACCACCACCCAGAACAGGCCACATCCTGAGCCATGAGCCTCACCTCAACAAGTGTGCAATGCCAGTGAAATCCCAAGGAGGCTCAAAGAACATAGGAGTTAAAGCAGAAATCAGATCAGAAGCAGCTGGAAAACCTTTAAGCAATGGGAGATGCAACACAAGGCTCTGAACAGACCCAGGAGGAAGAGGTGACTTAAGGGCAAATGTGACCATGTTGAGAAAAATGAAATATAAAAGTCCAACATGAAAAACCAGCACAGATGGTACACTGGGGGTCTCTACAGTATCCAAAGCACATTCCAGAAAAGAAGAGATGAAAGCAATCATTGGCCCTTATACTTCAGGAAAGGAGAGAAAAAAGAGCAAGGTAAGTATTCATTAAGCACAGGCCGGTAAGAGGGGGTGTTGGTGAAACCACAATCAAGAAATCAGCAGGGGCTGGTGCTGGGGCTAAGCTGTAGCTCACTCTCCTTGCATGTGTGAGGCAGTGGGTTTCATTCTCAGCACCACATATAAATAAATAAAGATCTATGAACAATTTTGAAAAATTAAGATAAAACAATTAAAAAAGAGAAATCAGCAGTCAGCAAAACCAAGTTCTGCATGAACATCACCATCTCTGACAAACTAATATGTGGCTAAGGAAACAGAGGACAGGAGTGAATTTATGGCTCAGTGTAGAGAGCTTGCCTAGCACCAGTGAGACACTGGGTTGAATCCATACCAGCACATCAAAGTAAATAAATAGAAGAAAGGTATGAGAAATACAATAACATTCAACAAATAAGAAACCCAAAGACACAGAAACTACCCATTAGAGTTAAAATAGCCACCATTACCATCCATGGGCTCTTCAACAATATCATGAACATGCACTTGACACAAATCTGATAACTTAGAGGAAGTGGCCCAATAATTTAGAGAGACCATCTCCTACAATGTACACAGAAGGACAAATACACAAAACACATGAGCCTGTGCCTACTGAAGAAACTGACTCAATAACTCATTACCATCAAAAAAGTGAAATGTAGGACTTTTAGACATCCTACAGGCTGCCACCAGACACTCCAGAACTGCCACCAATTTTCTACATTTCTTTTGAAAATGCAGAAGCAGAGAAAACACCTTCTAATTCCTTTGGAGGCATATGTTACATTATTATCAAAATTAACTTGATAAAATGAGGAAGCTATGAATTACTCTCATGACCATAAATGCAAAATACCTCCACAAACATTACTTAACTGAATCTAGAAATTAATAAAAAGAATTGCATACCAAGTACAAGATGTTGAAAACACTGGAGACTATAAGCTAAAGAGAAGACGTGTATGATACTATGGGTGATGGTTCACTCGAATGTTCACTTTGATGGAATTAAGAGACACTAATGATTAATAGGCTTCTGGGTGTGTCCATGAGGCTGTGTCTAGGAGTGATTGGCATGTGGGTTAGCAAACTAGAAAACCTCCCTATGTGTGGGTAATGTCATCTAAATAGGATGGTGGCTTGCATGGAATAAAAGTTGCAAGAACATGGTAGCAGCTGCAGATGCAAGCTGGATTCTATACAGAGTTTTCCACTGCTGCTGTGATTGCCTGGGGATATCAACAATTCCTTCTTTACTCTTCCAAAGCTGATTCTGCCAGTGATTCTCCAGGGAGTTTCCAGAAGCATTAGATCTCAGACTAGGGTAGCACCATTGATCCCTCTTGTTCAGAGGCTTCAGCATCTTGGGCGGCACAGCTACTACTTCTCCAGCTCCCCAGCCAGCAGACTGCCACAGAGGACTCCCCAGCTTCTAGTCACCTAGGACATCTAACAAATCCTCTTTTTGTATTCATTCTTCCTGTTGATTCTATTCCAATGGAGAACCCTAAAAAAATGTACTATATAAGACTACAATTGCTCTGAAAAATAAATTCAATAAAAAATGAATCAACTACCACACCATGGAAGATTCACAAATATATATAGAAGAAACAATATTACATACTGAATACCTTTTCCATAATAATGCAAGAGTAAAGGAAAGAGGAAGAGTTATATATGCAAATTTCAAAACTATAAAGAAAAGCAAGGAAACTGATTTTCAATACTGTTTCCATTTTGAGAGAAATGGGTGAGTTATCTTTAAAAGTCATTATAACTCCTGGTTTGGTGGAGTCTACTTTAAATTTTGCAACTAGAAAAGTCAGGGAAGGAAGATGACAAGACTGAAGCCAGCCTCAGCAATGGAGCAAAACAATCAGGAACACAGTCAGACTTGGTCTTCATCAAAAATTACAATCAGGAAAAGAGGCTGTCACTCAGTGACAGAGCACATTTCTAGCATGTTTGAGGCACTTGGTTTGAAACTTAGAGCCACAAAAAAATCAACACAATTAAAGTATTCTGTCCATCTCAAACTATAACAAAATTTAAAATAAATTAAAAAATAAAAATAAAAAATGCTGGAGATGTGATCAGTGGTCAAGTGCCTCTGGGTTTAATCCCTAGGGAAACACACACCCACCATCAAAAAATGCTTTCAGCAACTTGAAAGTATTTTTTGAATGACAACAAGCAGGAGCAAGTCCCTGGCTTAAATCCCACCACTTAATACATAAGTAAATAAATCAATAATTGTCCACGTTCTTGGGCTGGGAAATAGCTCAACAGTAGAGCATTTGCCAAGCATGCATGAGACCCTGGGTTCAATCTGAAGCAGGACACAAACACACACACTCTCATTCACACACACACACACACACACACACACACACAATATAACTCTACTAAACTACATCATATGAATGACAAAAAATTATTATAATAGGAAAGTTACAAAATGAGAGGCATAAAATACAATGAAATTAATACAAAGACAATATAATTTCTTACCAAGGAGATTAAGGAGACTGAACTTTCCCATGATCTACACTCTTTGAAAACCCCCTGAGCATTTTAATAAATCTGTGAAATCCAGGGACAGTTGTGCTGTGCTTCTTGGTGAACTTTAAAAAAAAAAAACTATTTCTAATAATGGAAATAGGACACCATATTTCAGATCAGTCAAAATCTTGTTGTGATCACGGTGAGAGTACACAGAGTATTCATGTAACTCCCAAATTTCATAAGCTAACAGTCCAGCTCCCAAAGGGGTGGCCCAAGGATAAGGGACATTTTTTTTTGTTTTTGATACCTTGGATTGAACCCAGAGGCAGTTGACCACTGAACCACATCCCCAGTATTTGAAGTCTCACCAAGTTGCAAAGGGTCTGGCTAAGTTGTTAAAGCTGTCCTCAAACTTTAAATCCTCCTGCCTCAGCCTCTGGAGAAGCAAGAAGTTCAGCTCTGCACTTTGCCATAAACTAGGATGTTTACCAAATCGAAATGTAATTTGTGGGCTGGGGATGTGGCTCAAGTGGTAGCGCGCTCTCCTGGCATGCATTCGGCCCGGGTTCGATCCTCAGCATACACATACAAAGATGTTGTGTCCGCCGAAAACTAAAAAATAAATATTAAAAAATTCTCTCTCTCTCTTAAAAAAAAGAAATGTAATTAGGCTTCTTAAATCCACTTGTTTCTTCCCTCTTTCCTAATATTTCATCATATTTGGTTCTGAATAAATAAACTTGGGCCTCAGATAAGTGAGCCGATCATTTCACAGTGATAACCACAGATGGCTGGTGCTGAGGGAGCAAACATATCCGGCTCAAGAGGCAGGGAAGTTCCCCCTGCCAGCTGGGACATCCTCACACCTTGTCATACCCACTGAAACACTCCTTGATCACTCTCCCAGGAGACCTGAACCATGACACCAGCTTATGAGGCTTTTCAGGTTTGCACAGCACTGCACTGGGGTGTGTAGATCTTATCCTCTGTGAGCTTTTGCTCTTTCACACTGTGAGAGAATGCAAGGGTCAGGAATCACTGGTGACCTGGCCCCTTAGCACCAGCATCCACAGGCTGACTGAACACCTGTCTCCAAGGAGTGAGGACAGGGCTTGGGGAAAACAAGGTCCCATGAAGTTAGCTGTCTAGATGAGGCTTGTTCCAGGAGATTCCTTAGCCCCAAGACCTCAGGTGAGCCCCCAAGAGGCTGTACCTCACAACTTAGGCTGTTGTGTAAGAGGAGCTGACCCAGGGCCTAAATTTCCTTATACCATGCAGGGCACAGGACAGCTGTGGGCACATGGTAGCAACCCAGAAAAGGATAGTGGCTGGGGACATAGGACTCTGCAAGGTATCCAAAGAAAAAGTGCCTGAGAAATCTGATATGCTGTCTATACCTAAGAAAGATAAAAAGGGAAGCACAGGAAATTTGCAGGTGTGAAATGAAGTTCTCTAGGAACTTGCTCTATATCAATGAACCTTCAGACCACCTGACTTTGGGGAACTAGAACACCATGAGGGTAGTAAGACGGGGTTCTGGATGCATGGCAAAAATTCTCTTGGGTAATCTTAAGCCCTTTAAAGCCAATTACCTTAATTTCGGTATTAGTCCAAAATTCTCAAAACAAACTTCTCAAACTTACCTGACATATAATCACCATCTTCCAAAGCTAACAATGTAATAACTGAAGAAATTTCCCCCCCCTTTTTTTTTACTGTAGACACCCATCTGATGATCCTACCAATGCAATTAGTTAATATACTCATACATAACATTTTTACAAACCTTGTCAGCCAAGCACAGTGGGGCACAACTGTAATCCCAGCAGCTTGAGAGACTGGGCCAAGAGAACTGCAAAATTCAAAGTCAGTCTTAGCAACTTTGTGAGGCCCTAAGGACTGTAGTGAGATCATGTCTCAAAATAAAATATAAAAAAGGCTGTGGATATGGCTCAGTGTTTCAGTACCCCTGGGTTCAATCCCTGTTATCTAAAAAAAAAAATGTAATCTCTTCCAGAGTAGGACACATACATCATTCAGGATAAGTTAAATCCATGTTCCTGAGGATGGTCATTAATATTTGGGTCAAGATAAACTATTTTCCTCAAGTATGATGACCAATGCCTTTAATTCCAACAGCTTGAGAAGCTGAGGCAGGAGGATCAGATATTCCAGGTGAGGCTGGACAACAAAGCCAGATCCTGTCTGAAAATAAAATTTAAGAGAGCTGCAGGTGAAGGGCAAGAAAATAAATCAGACATTATTATCCTATTTGTATATATGACCACATGACCAGTGTGAATTAGGTACAACCAGAAAAAAAAGAGAAGTTACACTATTCATGTATGATGTGTCAAAATGCATTTTACTGTCATAGATAAGTAGTAAAAACCAAGTAAAATGAATAAATAACTTCTGCCAAAAACAAACAAACAATGAAACAAAAAAGGGCTGGGGATGTACACCAAGATTCTATATCCCTAGTACCAATAACCCACTGCCTTATTTCATTTAGAGGAGCTATTTTACCAGAACACAGGATGTGTCAAGTGACTATTCTTTCCCCTCAAGTATGATATTCAGAAACAAAACAAAAGTGTTATTCTTGCCAGGGACAGTGACACAGGCCTGTAATTCCATGGACTCAGGAGGCTGAGGCAAGAGGGTCACAAGTTGGAGGGCAGTGTCCAAAACAACTGAGATAGGATCTCATTTATTTTTTTTTTAATTGGGGGTTGGTACGCCTGAGGATTTCACTGATAAAGCTTCTCTAGTTTTGATCCCCATTACAAAAACAAAACATTCTTTCAATATATTATTAGAGGAAAAGTGAAAATTAATAGACTGTGTTCATTTGAAACTTAGGAGGAAGACCAGACATTTGAGAGTGATGGGAAGTGGAGAGGAAGATGGCATTTTAGAACGCAGCAGGCAACTGCAAATGAAGGACCTACAGCAGCCTTCAGAGACTCTGAACAGGGAAAAGATTTGGGATCCTGCTTCCTACACGTTTGGATGAGTGGGGGCGGGCCACCAGCAGGGAGGGGAGGGGAAGCCAGGGACCTGAGCCACTGTTCCACAATGGAAGCCAAGGGACAGGGCCCAAGGGCACCTGCCAGTGGAACTGGACCTCATGCTCCACAGCTGACCTTAGGGACCAGCCCAGCCCTCAGGCCCAGAGAGCAGAAGCGCAGGGCCATCCGCCATGGAGGATGAGGCTGGACCCTCTGCACCAACCTCTGGCACCCAGCACCCAGCTCACCCCGCGGGACAAGTGGACGGAGGCTTAGGGTCAGCCGCCAGGAGGTGACTTCAAGGTTGTACCATCCAGCCCAACCGCCAGGACTAGGACACAGAGACCCAGGGCAACCTCCAGAAGCGATTCCCCACGCTCTGCAGCTCACCCGTTTGCGGGGCCCCAAGGCAGGTGCTGACCACCGCGTACCTTCAGCCCTGGTCACATACCCACCATTTTTGTCTTCCTTGGGGACCTGGTGTTCTCTCCAGGAACTTCCAGGCACCAGAGATCTCGGGGACACAGGATGCTCAGAGTCACCTTGGCCTTTTGAGTAGAGCACATGGGGGCGGAAAGGGAGGAGCTGAGTTGATGAGAAAGAAAAAGCCCGCGAGATTGCAAAAGCCCGCCCTTCCGCTCTGTTCAGGAACGTGATTGGACAGCTCGACCCCAGCATCCGTAATGGGCCTCCTCCAGGAACTCCTCTGCCTTATGACTGACAGCTAATGTTATCCAATCACTTCCTAAAACTCCCTAGAGTGACAGATCCTTGGTCCCAGTCCTTTTCAGGTGGGGTGCCTTTGCTGGGCTGGAAAAAAATCCCAGTTAGAAGCCTTTGCTTGGAACTTGGTGAGGATGGGATTGAGCTATGGCTCTGGGAGACTGCTTTCCCAGCATGGGTGATGCCCTGGGTGTGAACTCCACCACAGAAAAAAAGAGCAATTTAAAAAAAGTTACTTAAGGAGGTTGAGGCAGGAGGAGCCCAAGGTTCAGGTCAGGATCTACACTGTTAACCTGTGTTTACTGTGACGGGTCCTTGCTTCCCCAAATGCTGAAGTATAACACAGAGAAGCACGTGGAGAGTGGAAAGTGGAAGGCTCAATTAAGGGAGAGCAGAAAAGATTCACCCCCACCCCCAGGAAGAAGGGGATCTGAAGGTAGGAATCCCTGGAAAAGGGAGATCTTCTCCCTTTTATACCTAAAGTTGTCTTTTGTCCTCCACATTCCTGTCCTTTATTTCTCTTTATTGTGCACACGATGGGGGCTGTAGTTGGGAAGGCCAAAGGGTGGGAAACTGGGGTACTGGTGGGGCTGGGAGCTGAGATTTGGGCAGGAACAGCCTAGGGTGGTTTGACTAGCTACTCCCTGTTGTACTGGGAGCTACTTCATTAACCCTTATTTAGGACCTGCCAGGGAGATCCTAGCTAAAAATAAATAAAGAAAGAAAGAAAGAAAGAGGGTTGGGGATGTAGCTCAGAGGTGGAGCCCCACAGGGATTATTCCATAGAACCTCAAAGAAAAAGATACCTATATACATATATAGTATCACCTGGTGTGACCTCAGACAACTTAGCAAGACAGTCTCAAAATTTTTGAAACAATATTTAAAAATGGCACATATATCACACATGTGTGATATTGTTACCGCTGTTGACCGGTGACGAGCCCTTGCTTCCCCGATGTTGAAGAATAACACCAAAGAAGCACGTCGAGGCAAGGTCAGAGTAGAGATAGGAGTTTATTAAAGGACAGCAGAAAAGACTTCTCCCAGAGGAAGAAGGGAACCCAGGAGGTGGAATCCAGTTATCAGGCAAATGTGTTCCTCTTTTTATAGTTTTGATGATGGAATGTAGGTTGGAGGGCCCGAGGGGTGGGACACAGGTGGACATAATTATCACCTTTTGGGATGGGATTATCACTTCTCTGGGATGGGCTATCTCCAAATCTGTTGGGGCTGTTGGTTAATACTTCTTCCAGGTGGACTTTGGCCTAGGGCCTTTTCGGGACTTCATTCACATTCCATGAGTTGTCCTGTGTTTTCCCTGAGTCATTCCCAGCATGGCCTCCATTTTAGATTTCACTGGATGTTAGACCCGATTTACCTAACTACACTGACTTCCTAACTTTAAATCTGGCTTCAATATCTAAAAATAAAAACAGTTTGACAATTATTTCTGTAATTCTCAACACCTTCTGCCCCCTGATCATTTCAGGAGATAGCCTGAGCTAAGGAAGTAAGCAATTGGTGTTGGTGATTTGGCCCAGTGCTCTGTCCCCAGCAGAACAGGAGAAAACGGAAAGGGGAGTGGATCCTCCAAGGCAGCAATGTGCACTGGAAATAAAATGGCTGCTTTGTGCTTAATGTCCATTGTCTAATTTCCACTATTAGGGGAGTTGTAGGAAGCGACCTGACTCTGGTGACCCCACCCATCAGGTCATCTTTTTACCCCAAATCCAAACAGAAAAGGTCATGATGAAAAGCAGAAAAGGAACTTTGATCAGTGAAGCTACACCAGGAAGACCAGGGCACCATGTCCTTAGCTGTCTCTTCAGGGCTGTCTAGGACTCTCAGGTTTTATAGAAAGGGCAGTCAGTCAAAGGCATGTGTGTAGAGGGCACACTGTATGTAAGTTTGGTGTCATCTGTGGTTTCAGGAATCTATGGGTCTCTTTAAATGTCTGTGAGCTCATGGTCACATGCCCCCTCAACACACTTCACCCCACTGCACAGGCTGACCTGAACTGACCTCTCAGGAAGGGCCCCCCTTCCTTGCGTTCGTTCCATGTCAGTGGTTCAGAGGCACCAACATTTTGAAGAAAAGCCACAAGCCCACCTGCTCCTGCCTGGTAAGCACCAAATCCCTAGCTGCTGACCCAGGGCTCTCACTTCCTGGGTTTCAACTGATAGTTAAACCAGAAAGAAACAATAACCCTGCTCAGCTGGGCCCATAAAGCCTGCATATGAAACCCCACTTGGGGCACATATGGCCTGTGGCATTGATACCACTGGGTACTGGGGAGGTTTATTAAAAAGAAGTAACATAGACTTTTCCCACAAGGGAGAAGGAGGCCACAGCTGGTACCCTGGTATCCCCAGAAGCCAGGTGTTTTGTCTTTTAATGAGTCCTGGGGTTTCTTGGTTCTCCATTACTTTTCTGCTTATCTTTCTCCTTCCTGCATACTTGATTGGGCCCAGGAGTGCTCTGTGGGTTGGCTCAAAGGTGAGAAACAGGTGGGCTGAAGGGGCAAGGGCAGGGTGGAGTAGACAAGGACACAGGAACAACCTTATAGCTCCCTGTAGGGAGGGGGAAATTCCTGGAGAGGCTACCTTGGCCACAGGTTGGAACAAGGGCAGGTTCTTCATCAGAGTGGAGGAAAGACTGAAGAAATTTACATTTTAATCCCTCAGGGACAGTCTCCAACTTGCCAGACTCACTCAAAATTGGCCTCCTTGATCTGGCCTGATTCCATTTACGTATCTGTAAGGACTGCCTGTCTATTTCTGGCTTCAGTATCTACCCCTTCCTGGAAAGTAAATACAATTCTATTCTTTTCTCTTAAGTTGGACTTGGTGAAGTCTTTCACATCCTGCACACTGGCCCAAAGTCATTCTACTGAAAGGGTAAAGTTTCTAAGCTGGAAGGCTTGAATTAAAATTAGGTATTATTGAGTTCCTCTGTTACACCCAGATTCCTGAGATAGTTAAGACAACGCCCTACTGGCCATTTAGCCTAGGGCCCTGTGCAGTTTGTCACAGGGCCCGAACCAATCAGTTTGAATGTGTACCCCACTTAGGAATGACCAATCACCTCCGCCCGACCTGTTTCTGCCAATGAATGTGCCAATCACGTCTCAGAGTTGTTGTTCAATTTTCCCGTGCCTCATGATGATTTGTTCTGATGTATGCAAAGCCCCCTGCCCTCCCCAAAAAGTGTACTTAAGCTCTGCTTGACCTTTGCTCTGGGCTCTGGGCTGCTCTCCCTTCTTGAGTGGGCACAGAGTCTCAGCGCGCTGGAATGGATCCCCAATAAATCCCCTTTTGCCAATTGCATGGAGCCAGTCTCTTGTGTGGTCTCTTTCTCCGACGTTCCGCCAGACCCTTACACTACCTAGGAATATCACACATGGACAATGTCGGGGTGGGGGGGGATAACAAATGCACAGTCATATTTTCACAAATGTGGAATAGTGGCCACATACCTTTTGAAGACTGAGGACACAACCCCAGGTGCTTTTTTTTCACCCTCTGGGCTGGGCATTGAATCCATGGCAGGAGCATAGTAATCCTGAGGAACACTCCCAGCCCCCTTTTTATTGTGGTACAAATAACGTGGGTGGGAGCATAAATGTGATAAATTTGAGAATAAAACTCTGATGACCCCAGCCTAATTCCATTTTAAGATTAGGAGCCATCTCATCATCAACTCAGGAAAAGTTAATTTCTGTTTTACTATGCTGCAATTTCTAAACTTGTTTGGAATCCCTACCCAGGGCTTCTACTCACCTATGCCTGGCTTTCCGTGACCAGATAACAATCCTCTCTAGAACCTTTGTGGTTCTTAATAAAGACTGCCTCCCACTGACCAAATACCAAATCTCTGTGAAACCTCAGTGGCACATCATATATTCTGAGGTTGAGATCTGAATTTATTCTCTACCTTGAAATGTTAAGCCATGTTGATTATTAAATTTGTATCTGCCTTTGTATTAGGCTTGTCCAATCCTGTGATCTGTAAGTTCTCAAGACATCCCATTTTACAACTTTTGTGCTATAAAATTGTGTTCCTAGAGAGCTGGGGTATCTTTAGCCTGGGGTTGGGGAGAGACAGACATGGCCAGCTCCTGGGAACATAAATATAAGTTTGCTTTAATTTCATACAAATCGGAGGCTGTGGTCTTTTCCTTGTGTTGTGGTTTTACAGTGCCAGGTCTCTAACAAGGCCATCTTTGGGTTTGGCCAAGGGAGCAAATTTCTCACACTTAACCATATCTCCAGGCCAATACATTAAAAAACTGAAAAAAATGATTGAATGCATTCTTTCTTAGAAAACAACAACTACAACAACAAAACAAAACTAGAGCAGTATCCTGGGATGGTGGTGCAAACCATGCCAGGGGAGGTCAAAAATTCTAGGCCAGCCTCTGAAACGTAGCTGCACCCTCTCAAAATACAACTTCAAAGAGGCAGGGAATGTAGTTCAGTGTTACAGCACCACTGGGCTCAATGGCCAGTTAAAATAAATAACACCCTGAAGAGGAACACAGGGAAAAAAAGACATAAGAAAATGAAAGAGTGTAAAAGGGCAGACATAAATCAAACTACATCAACAGTGACATTATATGGCAATTGACTGGACAATCCTATCCTAAGGTAGAGTTCAGCAGTCAGAATGAAAACAAGTTCCAATTCTGTGCTATGTGCAGGGGTTACTGCTGGGGTACAAATGGATAAAGAGTCTGAAAATAAGATAAGGGCTGGGGATGTGGCTCAAGTGGTAGCGCACTCTCCTGGCATGTGTGTGGACTGGGTTTCGATCCTCAGCACCACATACAAACAAAGGTGTTGTGTCTGCTGAAAACTAAAAAAAAATAAATGTTGAAATTCTCTTTCTCTCTCTCTTTAAAAATAACACATTTTTAAAAATTTAAATAAAGAAAATAATAGGATGTGAGTCCTACACCATGAAAACAGACACCATGAGTGAGCTCTACTATACTACCTCCCCAACATCAGGCAAAATGTTTCAAAACCACAATTTATTGAGAAATAACAGCTGTGAGACATGGACACATGAGGTTAAGGAGTTCCTGAATGCTCCGTCTTCTTTCCCAATGCCAATTCAATAATGAGAGCGCAGCTGTGAGATTACAGGGGAAAAAATGGATTTGCTAGCAAAAGAGCAGCACAATGACTACTGTCCCAGAGACTGGGATTCTGCCAATCAGAAGAAACAGTTGGCTTTTTTTGCAGGGGGAGATGGGGGTGCCAGGGATTGAACTCAGGTGCACTCAGTGAGTCACATCCTCAGCCTCATTTTGTATTTTATTTAGAGCCAGGGTCTCTCTGAGTAGCTTAGCATATTGAGTTTGCTGGGGCTGCCTGTACACTCTTGATCCTCCTGCCTCAGCCTCCCTAGAGGCTAGGATTAAGGCATCACCACCACACCTGGCACAAAGCAAAATATTTCATTAATGAGATGGAAAGTTCTTAGTTTGAAGTCAATTAGAGTTTAGAATTTGGTTATTCTGGGTTTGTTTGGGTTTGCTGTTGAAGAAACCCAAAACACAGTCCAGGAGACACAAAAGCCTGTAGAGTCCACACAATGTTAGGTGATCCAACCTTGTAGCCTCCCTGGGACGTAAAGGCAACCTGTCTGCTCCTTTCACATTCTTACCTATATGAACCATTCCAGGGTCAGCTGAAAATGCAAGCTGATTTGGCACCTGAAAGAGGACCTCATGTTTAACAGAAGAGTCGGGTGTCATGAGGACAATGAGTGGGGAAGCAATGACAGAATGACAGACATGTCATTTTCCTCCCATGTGAAGGCTGAGTTCTGGAGGATGCTGCCATAGTCGAGCTGCAACAAAATAATGGGGGTGGGGGAGGTGGGGGGGGTGGGGGGTGATGAGCAACTTGTGTAGATTGATACAGCAGGAGTGGGAGCCTTTTATTGTAGGACAACAGAGGTATTTAACAGAGGTATTTATACATTCCACACAGCTTATCTTAATTAACATAAACTAGATACAGCAGTCAACCAATAAGAAATCTCCACTCTTAATGGCTCCCTGGTGCCACCTCACAAACCACTCCCCCTGGCAAAATGCCAGGCACTATCCTAACTTGTTTACAGACTCCTCCAAGGGGAGGGACACACACAGGTCTTGAACTGGGGATCAAGTCCCAGGCCACGTGGGTTGCAGATGTGATCTGGGGTCCTGCACAGACCTCTCAAAAACTCATTTCCAGGACAGTGACAATCCCAGGCCTAAGTCCCTCATCCTCATGATTCATCCGCCCTTGGGACCCAGAACAAGAAATATGGTGAGAAGTGGACCCAACTCTGCCCCAGATCTTCTTCCTGGCTGCTTGGGTGCATACAGCTTTGGACTCTGGCTTCTTCAAAGAATCGAGTAGGAAGGTGAGACCCAGACAGATGTCAGGTAGCCCTGCTATGACCAGCTTTCCCATGCCAGGACAGCCACAGAGGGCTTGGGGTTGAGGTGGGGCTGTCCTCTGGCAGCAAGGGCAGCACAACAGCTGAGACACAGGGGTTTCCCTGGAGGGGGATTTGGAGTGGGAGGAGAGGACTGAGACTCTGCTGCCCACCCCAGTGCCAGCTCATTCATACTAGATACCTGGGCAGAAAAGCACCCCGACGAATCCTGTCATCCCCCTTTTTCTAGTTTTAAAGTGAAAATTAGAGGGACGTGCCGAAGTCTGGCTAGGCACAATTCAGGAGCCACTTGTCAAAAGAAACTAACTTTATTTTTAGAACTACAAACGCCAAACAAAACAGCTCCTCAGGGAAAAAACCCTCAGAGCCCAACTGCCATCACCGGCTTCCACAAGCCTCTCACCCCCACACCAGCCTCTCAACCTCCCACAATCCTCCTGCTCTTGAGGCCGATTGGCTGGGTTGCGTGGGCGGAGCCAAAGAAGTCCCCCAATGAGCAGCTCCGTGGAGGAACCAATCAGCTAGATGTTGCTGGGGCCACTGTGAGCCAATCATCAGCTGGCAGTCTGAAGGGCAGGGAAACAGCCCAATGAACATCACCGCAGAGGAGTCAATCAGCTAGATGTTGCTGGGGCCGCTGTGAGCCAATCATCAGCCTGCAGCTGGAAGTTTGCTGGCAGCTGGAAGTTTGCTGGGGCCCCTTTGGCTGTGGCTCTCAACATCTCCCCCTCTCTGTTTAAACAACAAGTATGTGGCTTAGGGACCCTGCCTGCCTTAGGTTGTCCAATACTACATATAGTCCTTACCCGTCTTCGGATGAGCTGACCTCAGGGCGTCAGCCTCCTGTCTTAGGTTGGTACCATTGTAATTGGATCTTACCCATCATTGACTACCGGTCCAGTATACAGCCACACCTGTGGAGAGGTCTTTGTACCAGCGGGGGGGTGAGGTTTTTTGCCTCACCTCTGTTGGCCCCCAAATTTTAGCTGAATGATCATGACAAGCAGAAAGGAGGAAGATACACCAAGCCAATTGACGCCTCTTGTTGGAAAAATTGTACCACCAATGACACCATCAGCAAAAATACCCCAACACTACCACAAGTTGATGCACTAACAGATAGTTCACAATGCATACAAGTGAGTTCACAATGCATACAAGTGACACATAGTCTAGGCAAGTTCTGCAAGCAGTTCAGTGATGGCTATTGCAGAAGCTGTAGATTAGTTTTATCTTTGTCTTCACTGGCACTAGGATGAAGATAGGAATTCTGGCAATAATGGCTAAAGAAAAAATTATGTAACATTCCAGAAGGCACTAAAAGAAAACAATTTTCTTAACAATTTACATTATCTTGAAGAGAATTATTAAATATAATGAAAAGGAAAGGTGAAAGTAAACAAACAGATCTGTTAACTTCCTTTTTTGTTTACATATTAAAACAATTCTTAACAGTTATTTACCCAATTTAAACCATTTAAATCACGTGAATAGGCCTGGGGATGTGGCTCAATTGGTAGCACACTTGCCTGGCATGCGTGCGGCCTGGGTTCGATCCTCAGCACCACATACCAACAAAGATGTTGTGTCCGCCGAGAACTAAAAAATAAATATTAAAAAAAATTCTCTCTCTCTCCTTTCTCACTCTTTCTTTAAAAAAAATTTTAAAAATAAATAAATAAATAAATAAATCACGTGAATAAAAAAATATTTGCATCCATTTTTTTCATGAGTGCTCATCATATATGATATATGGACATATTTACGTTCAAACGTATAACACAAAACACAAGTGTGCACACATAATATAATACATACAACACATAACATAATAGTAAAGGCCTTATAACTTTTTAAAGGTAAAATCTCTATTGCAATGTTTAAAAACTCTATAGTCAAAAAAAAAAAATAGAACTGATCAGCAAAATATTAACCTAGGTCAGTATGAGCTCAAAAAAAACAAAATAGAACTTCATGATATGGGAAAGGGCAATAATAAAATAGATATTGAAAAAGGCATCCTGGTTCTGTCGCAGATGTAAGGATAGCCAAATTGGAGTTTTGGATATCAGCTATTATGGATTTGAGCTAAATCATCTTCTTTTTGGTCTATAGAAATCGCTTTAGTTAATCTCTCTGGAATCCAAATTGGCTGCTGTTCTCCCTGTGGAAACACACAAACAGACCCCCGACTCCAGACAATCACTGGGTCAGGATTTTAGTTAATCTCTCCGGAATCCAAATCGGCTACTGTTCTTCCTGTGGAAACACATAAACAGGCCCCCGACTCCAGACAATTACTAGGTCAGAACCTTGGTTAATCTCTCTGGAATCCAAATCGGCTGTTGTTCTTCCTGAGAAAACACACAAACAGACCCCCGACTCCAGACAATTACTGGGTCAGGACCTTTCCATTGTCCTGTTAGAATATCTTTCAAAAGTACCTTGGGCTTATGTACATTTTTTGGACACATATGCCTTTCTGCAGCACTAAGTCCTGATGAATCCAAATTTTAAAAGTTTAGAGTAAAAAGGGTTATTTTAAGTTTATCTTTGGGGAATATATACCCCTTCCCAATTCCGTCTTTTTGCTTTAATAAGTACATTTTAATAGTTTGATGAGCTCTTTCAACTATGCCTTGTCCCTGTGGAATTGTATGGGATTCCTGTTATATGAGTAATGCCAAATGATGAGCAAAATTGTTTAAAAGAAGTAGACGTATAACCAGGGGCATTATCTGTTTTTAACTGTTTTGGAATGCCCACAGTGGCAAAATTTTGTAAGCAATGAGCTATAACATCTTTAGTTTTTTCTCCGGCATGAAGGGAGCCCATCAAAAATCCAGAAGAAGTATCAACTGTAACATGCAAATATTTTAATTTTCCAAATTCTGGCAAGTGTGATAGGTCCATCTGCCAAATATGATTAGGTATCAATCCTCTAGGATTGACTCCAAGATTAACTTGTGGTAAAAAGGTCACACAATTTTGACATTGTTTTATTATTTGTCTATCTTGTTCCTTAGTTATTTTAAAATGCTTTTGTAAAGTATTAGCATTGACATGGAATCTTTTATGAAAATTTATAGCTTCTTCTAGTGTAGAGAAAATATGTATGTCATGTGTAGTTTTATCTGCTAAATCATTGCCCATACTAAGGGCTCCAGGCAATCCTGTATGTGCCCTGATATGTCCTATAAAGAATGGATCTTTTCTGTCCCAGATTAGACTTTGTATAGTGGAAAACAAAGAGAAAACAGTAGAAGAAGGGGAAATCCTACCAGCATCTTCAAGGGATATTATAGCATTTAACTATATACTGACTATCAGAAAATAAATTAAATACCGAATCTTTAAACATCACAAAAGTTTGTAATACGATATTAAGCTCTACCTTTTGAGCTGATTGTTTGGGTACTAAAAATGTAAAAGTTTGATCAGGTGTAACTATTGCTGCTGTACCATTATTTGACCCATCAGTGAATATATTTGGAGCATTCATGATAGGTGTTTTTCTTGTCATTTTTGGAAAAATTACAGGATGCAATGACCAAAAAGACAATAAAGGATTAGATGGTAAGTGGTTATCAAATGAAACATTAGATTTGCAAATGATTATTGCCCAAGTATTTAACTCATTAGCTAATTCATCAATTTGATTCATAGTATATGGAGTAATAATTTTATTGGGAGAAATTCCAAACACTCCCTTTGCTGCTTTTATTCCTTTGAGTATTAATTGTCCTACAGCCTCAGGATACCTAGTAAGAATAGTGTTAGGAGAATAAGATAAATGTATCCATAATAATGGACCTTTTTGCCAAAAATACTCCTGTAGGAATAAATTTTGTTGGTAGTACAATAAATAATAAAGGCAAACATATCAATTCTATCCAAATGCATATTTTCCATATATGTTTCAATGATTTTTAATGCCTTTCTTGCTTCAGGCATTAACATTCGGGGTGAATTTGGATCTGATGGACCTTTTAGGATATCAAATAAAGGTCCCAACTCTCCTGTTGGTATGCCTCGATAAGGCCTTATCCAATTTATGTCTCCTAATAACTTTTGAAAGTCATTAAGTGATTTGAGTTGATCTACTCATATTTGAATTTTTGGTGGACGGACCATGGTTGAGGATAATAGAACTCCTAAATAATTAATTGGAAAATTTAATTGTACTTTATCTATTGCTATATCTAGATTATAATTTTTTAATAAGTTTGTAAGTGTGGCATAACATTCTAGCAACGTGTTTTTAGCTTTGTGTGCTAATAATACATCATCCATATAATGAAATATTTGTAGTTCAGGATTTTGATTTCTAAGTGGCTGGATTACTTTGTTAACATAAATTTGACACATAGTTGGGCTGTTAGCCATCCCTTGAGGGAGTACTTTCCATTCATATCTCTGATCAGGACCTTCATGATTTAGTGCAGGGATAGTAAATGCAAAACGTGGACTATCTTCAGGATGAATTGGAATTGAAAAAAAACAATCTTTAATATCTATAACTAAAACATACCAAGTTTTTGGCAAAGCAGACAATTGAGGAATCCCCAATTGAGCAGGTCCCATAATGACCATTTCATTATTAATGGCTCTTAAATCTTGCAATAATCTCCATTTACCAGATTTCTTTTTGATGACAAAAAATGGGAGTATTATGGGGAGATACAGAAGGTTGTATATGTCCTTCCGCTAATTGTTGTTTGACCAGATCATGGGCTACTTGTATCTTTTCTTTAGTCAAGGGCCACTGAGGAACCCATACTGGTCTTTCTGATTTCCATGTAATTTTTATTGTCTCAGTGGCCCTTTGTGAAAATCCAACCCATGTCTGTCTGTTCCTTGATCTATTTGTCTTGGTGCTGCTATACCTTCTTGTTTTTCTAATCTTTTTCCTTTCCTAAAACCTTGTTTAGCCATAATAGTGGGTGCATTTTGATTGATATTATTTGTTAATGTCAAACCTAATTGATCTAGGACATCTCGTCCCCATAAATTTACGGGAAGATGATCCAATACATATGGCTGTATAGTTCCTTCACATCCTTCAGGATCCTTCCAATCTAATACCATTGCACTTCTATTGGTATTAGTCGCCACTCCTAGGCCTCGAAGCGTTTGAGTGGCTTGTTGTAATGGCCAATGTTTTGGCCATTCTTGACAAGAGATAATGCTAAGGTCTGCACCTGTATCCAGTAGCCCATTAAATTCATGTCCTTGAATATTTAGTTTTAGCATGAGGCGAGAATCTAAATTTAAAGAAAGCATAGCCCAATCTACACCTGTGGAGCCTAATCCCTTGGAACCTCTTTCTACAGCATGACTGAAAAATTTATCATGTAGGCTTGGTATTATTAGTAACTGTGCTATTCTATCTCCTGGTGAAATTATTGATATACCCTTTGGAGAACTGGCTATAGTTTTTATTTCACCTTCATAATCAGGATCAATTATCCCAGGACTTATCAAAGTCCTTTTAGAGTAGAAGAGCTGCGTCCCAATAATAGGCCTACTGTTCCTTTGGGAAGAAGTCCTTTTACCCCTGTGGGAATGATTTGAACTTCCATCTCTGGAGTTAGTACTGATTTGGCGGAGGCACAGATGTCCAACCCTGTGCTCCCTCCGGTTTGTCTGATGAGGGATCTGATGTCCTGGGCACTGCCCTGATGGGGTTGCTGGGTTCCTCCAGTGCTCCGTATATTTGTGGTTTGGGGCCTCGGAGCATTGGGGCCCCCCTGTCCATTTTTTGGCAATGGAGCCCGATGCCTTTGTCCACGATATTGTGGATAAACACCTTGTCCTTGTTCGTTTTTTGATAATGGAGTACCCTCTATGGTGGTTTGAGAACGGTATTCATTAGCCCAATGTAATGGAGTACCCTCTATGGTGGTTTGAGAATGGCATTCATTAGCCCAATGTCTCCCTCTACTGCATCGTGGGCAAATACCTGGTATTCTACTTGTTTGATACCTAGTTTTGTTAAACCCTCCTCCTATGGGGCAATTCCTTTTAAAATGTCCTGTTTGTTGACAATTGTAGCATGTTCTTGGCCTGGCATCTAAAGCCTGTTTGACTGCAGCTGCCACAATTTGCCCTTGTTCATTAATGTCTCTGGCATCTAAAGCCTGTTTTACTGCAGCTGCCATGACTTGCTCTTGTTCATTAATGTCTCTGGCATCTAAAGCCTGTTTTACTGCAGCTGCCATGACTTGCTCTTGTTCATTAATGTCTCTACATAATTTAATATATGTGTTTAAATCTTCCTGTTTCCATGGTCTAATGATATCTCTGCACCAACGATTCGCTTGGTCATAAGCCAGTTGTTTTATTAATGGCATTGCTTGTTCTGTATTCCCAAAAACTCTGGTAGCTGTTTGAATAAGCCTATCTACAAATTCAGCATAAGGTTCATTAGCTCCTTGTATTATCTTAGATAATTGACCTTGTAAACCTCCATGTCCTTGTAAAGTCTTCCATGCCGAAGTCTGGCTAGGCACATTTCAGGAGCCACTTGTCAAAAGAAACTAACTTTATTTTTAGAACTACAAATGCCAAACAAAACAGCTCCTCAGGGAAAAAACCCTCAGAGCCAAACTGCCACCACCGGCTTCCACAACCCTCTCACCCCCACACCAGCCTCTCAACCTCCCACAATCCTCCTGCTCTTGAGGCCGATTGGCTGGGGTGCGTGAGCAGAGCCAAAGAAGTCCCCCAATGAGCAGCTCCGTGGAGGATCCAATCAGCTAGATGTTGCTGGGGCCGCTGTGAGCCAATCATCAGCTGGCGGTCTGAAGGGCAAGGAAACAGCCCAATGAACATCACCGCAGAGGAGCCAATCAGCTAGATGTTGCTGGGGCCGCTGTGAGCCAATCATCAGCTGGCAGTCTGAAGGGCAGGGAAACAGCCCAATGAACATCACCGCAGAGGAGCCAATCAGCTAGATGTTGCTGGGGCCAGCAGGGACGGGTGCATGGGACCTGTCTTGGCCTGGAGGAAGCTCAGACTACATAGGGACTCGAGGAGTCAGACAGCTGGACAGGCTCCTGGCTCCATCAGTGGCCCTTGTGATGGGTGTGTCTCTCCAGAGGCTTGGTTTCCTTCTGTTTGAAGGGGCAGGGGTCAGAGGAGGAGGTGGTCACACACACGTTGCTGTGCTGCTCTGGCTGAGGACACCAGAACTGTGCAAATGACCATGCTCTGCCCAGGGTTGTCTCCTACCTTGGGCTTGGTCAGAGAGACTTGGATGGCTTCAGTCTCAGGCCTCCTGGTTTCCAAGCTAAATGACTTGTGGCCTCTTCCACTTGTTGGCAGGTGATGCTTGGGACCCTTTTCCACATAGAGGGTCACATGTGGTCACTGTTGAATGATGACAGCTGTAGAGCAATGAGTCGCGAGGATGAGGAAACTGGCCCATGGTTCTGAGGAAGGCCCTGTGAACACCCAACCTCCCTCACAGTCTCCTGGCCTGCAAGTCAAAGCCCTGTCAGTGGAAGAAGCTCCTCACACAAGGTCAGGTGCACCCTCTTCCACAGCAGCAGGTGAAGCTGGGGCTTAAGGAGCTCCAATGAGTCCTTCCAGCTCTGATGAGATGGGAAAACTGGGAGCCTCTTCCTGGGATCCCAGGAAGGTTATGAAAAGGGCACATGGCCCCATCCCTCAACCCTGACAGCCCTTTCCCAGATCCTCTCATTCTCATGAGCCAGGGAAACCTTTAATTTTCATAACTAGTTGATGCTGTAGTTGGACATGATACTAAAATGTGTCCTCTAGAGCTTTGGAGTTGTTCTGTAAGCTCACTTGCAGTGGAAGCAGAAATGAGAGTCAGACTCCATCCTTCCTCCTACATTAAAAAATCCTGCAGGAGGAGTGGGAAGGGCGCCCCCTGCCTGGCTCCTGTGGGATCAAACGACTGCTCTGCTCTCAGCATTCATGTTAGCCTCAGACTGTGTCACCTGAGCAGGGAGCAGAGATGGGACCCCAGATTCCCCAGGATTAAGAAGTGCTGGGTGTTTGCCCAGAGCATGTGGATAACCTCGGGAAAACAGGGGAGATAAAATAACACAGCCGGACTCAGTGAGACCTAGTCTGTGGGAGGCCAAACTATTATGTAGCTGTTTCTGTCTCCCCTCTGATGTGTGTGACATCATCATTGGTCACCCTGTGATCTGGTCGCCTATGTAACCCAAAGAATGACCAATCTTCAGGGTGGTGTGACGGTGTCCTCGTGCATGGGTGTGCCTTCCTATATCAACATGGGTGAAGCTATGCTCCTGTGTTCCTTTGTAGTATTACCTTTGCCCTCTTTGAAATAGAATGTTCCATGGAGATGCCTTTTGTGTGTCCCCTTCTCTTGCTCTCCCCTTAGGAGTGTTATTCCTGGATGTCAGTCAACCTGCTGACACAGACGTTGCCGAAGTCTGGCTAGGCACAATTCAGGAGCCACTTGTCAAAAGAAACTAACTTTATTTTTAGAACTACAAACGCCAAACAAGACAGCTCCTCAGGGAAAAAACCCTCAGAGCCCAACAGCCACCACCAGCTCCCACAAGCCTCTCACCCCCACACCAGCCTCTCAACCTCCCACAATCCTCCTGCTCTTGAGGCCAATTGGCTGGGTTGCGTGGGCAGAGCCAAAGAAGTCCCCCAATGAGCAGCTCCGTGGAGGAGCCAATCAGCTAGATGTTGCTGGGGCCGCTGTGAGCCAATCATCAGCCGGCAGCTGGAAGTTTGCTGGCAGCTGGATCATTAGCTGGGGCCCCTTTGGCTGTGGCTCTCAACAGACGTCAGGAAGCTAGACTCAGCCCCCTAAAACCTGACCCTTTGCCTCATTTGAATGACTTCTCCTTAATAAAATGGTTCAACACATTCTCTCTCTCTCTCTCTCATCATAAGGTCAGAGGAGCTCTCACAGCACCCCCATAGAAAAAGGTATTTCTGTCTCTATGTGGTTATTTTGCCCAGCCCAGTTAGCTCAGTTCTCCTGTAGCCAGACTCAGTGAGACCCAGTGTGTGGGAGGCCAAATTAGCATGTGACTCTGTCTCCCCTTCTGATTGGTGTGGCCTCATCATTGTTCACTCTATGATCTGGTTGCCTAACTAACCCAGATGATAGCGCCAATCTTTGGAGTCCTGTGGCTGTGTCCTCCTGCATAGGAGAGCCTTCCTACATCCCTGTGGGTCGAGCTATGCTCACCTGTCCCTTTGTGATATTACCCCTTGTCCTGTTTTGGATATGACTTTTGTGTGTCCCCTTCTCTTGCTCTGCCCTTGAGTGTGGCCTTACGAGATGTCAGCCAGCAAAAATTAACAATTAGCATTTTTGAAAATTATTCTCAGGAAACACCTTAAAGAGTAGCAGAAATATCTGAGGGGTTCAAAATTCAGAATTCATTTTTTAATTCCTCAATCATTTTATTATGGAGTCTTTAGAATTCCTTTTATAGTCTGTATACTAGGAAATGATTAAATATGTAATGTGAAATGTTTTCTCCTGCTAAGCAAGTTGTTTTTTAAAAAAAAAATAAATATTTTCACATGTATGGCTGCTAATCTTACTGGAGTGAGATGGTATCTTAGGGTGGTTTTGATTTCAATTTCTGGGGAGAAGATGGCAGTGAATAGAGTGCATCACCCCCTTGTACTTCATCACTGCACAGGTGAATAACGAGGTACAACGGCCAAAAGCTATCTTGTTAGGAAATTTCCATCAAAATTGGGGTGCACCGAAACCTAGAGGAAGGATTTCCATCACCGAGGACCGGTTACTGGGTCACAACCACAAGTGAACTGTGCGACCGGAGATCTAGTGTGATTTCTTAAATGCTGTTCAAAGGGACCTGGAAAGTTGAAAGTCTTACTACAATTTTTAAAGAGAGTAAAAGGATCTTCCCAGATATGAATTCGCTACATATTTGAGGACAACTCTGAAAGCTGAATACTGCCCCACATGGCTTATCCTCAGTATTTTCTACAGTATGCGTCCTTTCATACAACTGAACAAAACTAGAACAGCTAAACCCTTTATATTTCTTACTTGCATAGGATTTATACTTTTTATTCCAAAAGAATCTTCCCAGTCCTTAGTAAAATACTGAGAAAACTAGAAGATTTCCCACGTTTCTCACACTCACAGGGCTTCTCTCCGTGAGGGTTTTCATATATGAAAATGAAAACAGGGCTGGATGAAAAGCTGACAGGATGTACAAAATCCCTCACAAACTGTTTTTGTTTTTTTTTCAATGTGATTAAAATGGCTTTGAAGACAACAGGGGAAATGGAAAGATTTGTGATATTTTTTACATTTAAAGAGTTATTCAGTTGGATGTGGTGGTGTTTGCCTTTAATTACTGAGACTTGAGAGCCAGATTCTGAAGGATCAATGTTGGAGGACCTAAGGAAGACCCTAAGAAACTCAGCAAGTCCCTGTCTCAAAATAAAAAGTAACTAGAATGTAGCTCAGTGTAGACCACAACCAGACATAATCCCCAGTCTGTCTCTCTCTCTCTCCCTCTCCCTCTCCTCTCTCTCTCTCTCTCTCTCTCTCTCTCTCTCTCTCTCTCTCTCTCTCTCTCACACACACACACACACACACACACTTTCAGCAGTGTGAGCCCTTTCTTGTCTTTGAGGATGACATGAAATATTGATTTACCAGGTTTTACATTCAAAGGATTTTTCTCCAATAACGTCCTACATGTATATGAGTGAAGCAGTAATAACAGAAAAGTTTACCAATTGTTTTCATGCATACAATTCCTCTGCAGTATCTGTTCTTTCACGTGTATGAAGCAGACAGGATGTGGCAAAAGCTTTTCCACATTGTTGACATTCATAGGGCTTTTCTCTGGTATGTATTCTTCCATGTCTGTGAAGATGAGAAGATCTAGCAAAGGCTTTGCCACACTGCTTACATTCATAGACCTTCTCTCCATTATGTGTTCTTCCATGAATCTGAAGGGAACTGGATGTAGCAAAGGCTTTGCCACACTGCTTACATTCATAGAGCTTCTCTCTAGTATGTATTATTTCATGTTTGTGAAGGTGAGAGGACTGAGTGAAGGCTTTCCCACACTGCTTACACTGATAGGGCTTCTCTCCAGTGTGCATTCTTCCATGAATCTGAAGGGAACGGGATGTAGAAAAGGCTTTGCCACACTGCTTACATGCATAGGGCTTCTCTCCAGTGTGCATTCTTCCATGAATCTGAAGGGAACCAGATGTAGCAAAGGCTTTGCCACACTGCTTACAATCATAGGGCTTCTCTCCAGTATGAGTTCGTTCATGTATCTGAAGGAAAGAGGCAGTAGTGAAGGCTTTGCCACACTGCTTACATTCATAGGGCTTCTCTCCAGTGTGCATTCTTCCATGAATCTGAAGGGAACGGGATGTAGAAAAGGCTTTGCCACACTGCTTACATGCATAGGGCTTCTCTCCAGTGTGCATTCTTCCATGAATCTGAAGGGAACCAGATGTAGCAAAGGCTTTGCCACACTGCTTACAATCATAGGGCTTCTCTCCAGTATGAGTTTTTTCATGTGATTGAAGGTGACTGTATCTAGAAAAGGCTTTCCCACACTGCTTACAATCATAGGGTTTTGCTCCAGTATGAATTTTCTCATGTGTGTGACGGCTAGAGGACCGAGTGAAGGCTTTCCCACACTGCTTACATTCATAGGGCTTCTCTCCAGTATGAGTCGTTTCATGTGCGTGAAGGTGACTGGATCTAGAAAAGGCTTTGCCACACTGCTTACAATCATAGGGTTTTGCTCCAGTATGAGTTTTTTCATGTGTGTGAAGCTTAGTGGACTTAGTGAAGGCTTCCCCACACTGCTTACATTCATAGGGCTTCTCTCTAGTATGTGTTCTTCCATGTCTGTGAAGGTGACTGGATCTAGAAAAGGTTTTTCCACACTGCTTACATGCATAGGGCTTCTCCTCAGTATGCATTCTCTGATGTATTTGAAGTAAACTGGGATAATCAAAGTTTTTCCCACATATCTTACATTTGAAATGTGCATCCCCTGTGTGTGTGATCCTGTGCCTTTGAAGACTTGTCTGTGAAATACAGGTCTGAACACCTTGTTGACATTCATAGAGTTTCTCTCCAGAATGAGTTCTTTCATGTCTTCTAAATAAAGAGGAGAAATGAAAGGCTTTCCCACATGTGTCCCATTGAAAAAGTTTACCTCCACTGTGTGTTATCATGTGTCTTTGAACACCAGTGGGATAAGAAGAGGCTTCACCACATTGTTGCCATTCATTGGATTGCTCCCCAGTATTAGTTTCTTCATGTCTTTCAATGTCATTGGAACAACTGATGACTTTCCCACATACTGTACTTTCATAAGATCCATCTACCCTTTGTATTAACATTTGTGTGTGAACGCTTTTGAGAGAAACCAGAGATTTCCTATATTGTTTCAATTCACATGGCTTCTCTTCACATACCTCATGCTTGTAGTATTTGTGTCCAGAGTGAGATGTGATCTGCCTATGAAGGAATGAAGGTCATATGAAGTCTTTTGCACACATAATGAAGTCACATAGATTTACTCTATTAAAACTTTTCTTTGTTCAATAAAGAATTGGAATTGATTTGAAGGTTTCCCCCACACTATTCTGTGCTTTTGAAGTTTACCATGACTTCTTTGAAGAAGTGACCAACACATAATCAATGCTTAATTCATTCACAATTTTGTATGTATTTATAGATCCTTACATTACTACCAACATCAGGTAAAGGCTAGGTTTTCTGAGTTGTTCAACTTGCCTGAAAATAAAGAGATTGAAAGAAAACAATCCTTTGCAACACAGCTTCTCTGTGGCTATTATCCAAATAGTGATATTCACATATGCAATTTTATAGTACTTTTTGCATGTCAAATACTTTGAAAAGACTGAATATCTGTTACAGCTAAGTATATATTTCTGGTAAAAATATTATAAGAATTAATACATTTCATATTATGCATACTTTTTCAGTTGGTTTGCTTTAAAAATTATATGACAGTTCTCAGATTCCCTCACGAATTCCTCTTGTGAGTACAGTTACCTTACAATGCTTCCAGAGTTTTCAATCTGATATTCAGTGGTCTTATCTTCCCACCTGTTTCCTAAAATGAGAGAACAGAACAATCTTTATGAATATTTAGGAGCTAGAAATGTTTTGCCAAATCCTAGGTGCCATTTATGCTGCAATAGTTCACCAACTGATTCCCTTTTCACCTTCTACATAAATGACCAAAATAAACATGAATTCTCTATTTGATTAATTTTAAAAACATCATTATTACCTATAGAAGCCAGGTTTCTGAGGACTTCCAGCATCACATCTCTGTAAAGGTTCTTCTGGGAAGGATCCAGCAAAGTCCACTCCTCCTGGGTGAAGTTCACTGCCACATCCTCAAAGGTAACTGAGATCTGAAATATCCCACAAATGTATAGTGGAGGTCAGGAGAGATTGACAGCATGAGAAATCTATACTCAACATGTGTGATGTTCACATGATTCCCTGGCCTCTTGATTCATTCCATGATTTAATCCAACAAATCTTTAATGTACTCAATTTTTTAACCCATTCCAACACTAGAAATTGGCTACTCAGAAGGCAAACATCCTTTTTCAGTGTTTTATACCCTTCCTTTGGTGAGTTCACAGGAAGTGAGACGGGCTCCCAGATCACTCCTAACTTCTTTATTGGTTGCACCTCTATTACATGTCCTAGAAACATCCTGTGTGGTACAGAGCTAATATAAGCAATTCAGATAGTACTTATCTTTAGAAAAAAAAGGTGATGAGTAGGAAATTGCAGGAATCATGAAACTAAGCATTTGAGAGAGATTCTGCAAACTACTGTGGCTCCCTGTACCTACAAGGTTAATATAAACAACATGGTACTTACTGATGTCTTGTTTCCTCTGAAAGTCTATCAGTCCATACTTAAAGAAATGCCTAGAACCAGCCCACACCCACACCCTCTGGTAAAAGGGTCAATAAGGAGATGCCTTCATAGACAACATTTAGACAACCTTTCACACAGGTTGTCACAATGTGGTAACTCTCTTTGAGTTCATCCTGTGTGATTATACAGAGAACAATTAGAACTTTGCAGGTGCTTTACTCAAGAACAAATTTAGTCAACTAGCTTACTATTAAGTGACAAAAACAAACATAAGTTCTCTATTTGATTAACTTATTTATTAATGAACACAACAATTTCATAATTTCCTGTGGTTACTGTCAAAGCAAAATGGGGTAAGTGCAAAGATGGCACATGTCTTAGAAATAACTCAATGACCCAAAAATGTCACCTTGTCCAAATAAGAATCTTACAAAGTTTTATATCTCTCAAAAAATCTTCTTAATAAACAGCAGGCACTACATTTCTAAGTCTCATAGTAAAAATAAATGTCCAATGATTGTCAAACTGTTCTTAACAGCAGCCAGTTCACTACTATAATGTACAGTCATGAGACACATGCCAATGCTCCGCTCAAGGACATTTTGATCACGGTTGGGTCACATGTGCAATGGTTGTCTGTTGTGAAAAAGATTCATGGTGCCTGAAGCAAAGGTGGTGCAAACAAACATAAAGCAAAAGCTCTTCCAGAGTGTGGTAAAGTAACAAGTTTGTAGCCCAGAATTCTAAACTATCCTACACAATCTGGGTGTAAAAAAGGCCACCATTCACATCTGTAAGCATGTTATTTTTTTTTAAACTTTTTTTTTTTTTTTTAGAGAGGAGAGAGAGGGAGAGAGAGAGAGAGAGAGAGAGATTTTTTTAATATTTATTTTTTAGTTCTCGGCAGATACAATATCTTTGTTGGTATGTGGTGCTGAGGCTCGAACCCAGGCCGCACGCATGCCAGCCAAGCACGCTACCGCTTGAGCCACATCCCCAGCCCTGTAAGCATGTTATGATGTCTGCACAGTGATGGAACTGGCAAAAAGAAAATGTCCCTGCCACTGACACAGAACCTTACTCAAGAACTGAAAACATACAGAACCGCCCAAAACAAGGAAGAATCCACAATTACACTTAGAGACATCAGCCCAACTCTGTCAGGACAATGATGCAGGCAGGAGGGCTTCATGGGTCTTCAAGCAAATGGGAAGCACACTGAGGTCTCAGGGTCACAGCAACACTGCACAGGACATAAACCACACCCCTACAAGTGCACCACCAGTGAAATCCCATGTATGCTCAAAAAACATGAGAGCTAAAGCAGAAATCAGATCAGAAGCAGCTGAAAAGCCTCCAGGGAAGGGGACGTGAAACACAAGACTCTAAACAGACACAGGACAAAGAGGGGACTCAAGAGAAAAGGTGACCATTTTGAAGGAAAAAATGTAAAAGTCCATCACAGGAAATTCTTAGAGAACACCAGAGGTGGTGCTGTATTGCTTTCTAAGTCATCCAATGCACATTTCAGAAAAGAAGAGCTAAAAGCAATCATTGAAACTGTCACTTCAGAAAAACAGACAAAGAAGGGCAAGGTAAACCTAAATTACCCACAGGAAGGTAACAGAAGGTGTGGATAAAACCACAACCTGGAAATCCGCAGTCTACAATATCAAGTTCTTCATGAACATCACCATCACTGATACACTGACATAAGGCTAAGAATACAGAAGACAGGGACTGGGGTTATGGCTCAGTGGAAGAGTGCTTGCCTACTGCTTAGGAGAAACTGGGTTCAATCCTCACTGACACATAAAAAGAAAAAAGTGTAAAATATACAATAACATTAAAGAAAAAATCAAAGAGGACTGAAAACCTAGTAACACATTTAAAAGTATCATCATCAACAATGCATTGGGACTTCAAGATTATCATAAACGTGCTTCGTACAAATTAGACAACTTGCAAAAACTGGATCATTTATTTGAGAGAGACAATTTCCTATAACTTACACACAAGGGGAAATACACAAAACAGATGAGCCCATGACTACTGAAAAAAACAGACTCAATAACTAATTATTACCCAAAAAGGCAAGGCAAGGGCCTTACATCTCAAACAGGCTTCCATGAGACACTTAAGAACTGCCACCAATTTTCTACTTTTTTTCCAGAACATAGAAGCTGAGTTAACACCTCCTAATTCATTCTGAGGCATGAGTTACCATATTATCCAAATTAAATAGATAAAGAAAAGTATTTTTTGAGAGAGAGAGAGAGAGAGAGAGAGAGAGAGAGAGAGAGAGAGAGAGAGAAAATGTACAATCATAAATGTAAAAAACTGTACACTCCAGGTGTCTATGCAAATGATGGGGAAATTATGGACACAGGAACACTGACTACAGTGACTACAGCAGCCATATCCAGAAGTGCCCAAAGCTAGATTCAAGGAAGATACACCTTGCAATACTGAATGGACAAGCTGCAGTTTACCCACACCAAAGAAAATCACCCAGAAAATGAGCTCTGCAGCCTGGAATGATACAGCACCCTTAAAGGCAGACTGGTAAGAGAGAGAAGCCAGTTTGAAATGGCAAAGTGCAGTAAGATTCCAAGTTAAAAACATTTGGAAAAGACAACATTATAGATGCACTAGCAGAACTGATGGGTACCAGGGACTCATGGAGCATAGAGGGAGGGAGCAATGAGGAGGAGTGATTGACAGGGGGAACACAAAATTCCCGGAGCAGTGAAACTCTTCTGTACGACATTATCTTGTAAACTACGTAACACACACAATCACATCACACAGAGGAGGAACACTAAGGTAAAGAATGAACTTTGGCTTATCATAACATGTTGCTTCATCCATTCTCCTTATCAAATGTTCAACAATGGTTTAGTAACCAACAAACACCCTACACCAAAGCAATATGTTGAAAACAGTGGAGACTATCAGCTGGAGAGAAGGGGTATTCGATTCTATGAGTAATGCCACATTTAATTGTCACTTTGATTGGATTAAAAGATGCCAATGATTAATGACCTTATGGTTGTGTCTATAAATGATTGGCATGTGGAACAGTGAACCAAACTGGAGATCCTCCTTAAGCTAGGCAGCACCATCTAATAGGACGGTGGCTTGGGTGAACAAAAGTTGGAAGAAGAAGGAAGCAGCAGCAGAGCAAGCTCCTTTCTTCTCCAATTTGTTCTTGATGGCTGCTGCAGTGGCCTGAGGATATCAGACTCTGCCTCCTTCAGTCTCCCAAAGTGGACTCTGCCAGTGATTCTCCAGGGAGTTTCCAGAACCTGTGGTCTGGACCAGAGCAGCACCATTGATCCCTCTTGTTCTGCGGCTTCAGCCTCTTGGACTCTGCAGCCAGCACTCCTAAAACTCTCCAGCTGCAGATGGCCACTGTGGACATCCAGCTTTGGGTCAAGTAGGCCAATCTAAAAGTCCCCTTTCATAATCATACTTCCTCTTGATGCTGTTTCTCTAGAGAACACTGACTAATATACTATGTAAGTCAAAAATTGCTCTGAAAAAAAATAAAGTTTATATCATAAAGAAGTGAATAAACTACCAAGCCATGAAGTTTTACAAACATATACATGAGAAACAATTTTATATGCTAAATACCATTTTCATAATAATGCAAAAATAAAGCAAAGAGGAAGAGTCAGAGTAACAAATTTCAAAACTATGTACAAAAGCAAGGAAACTGATTTTCAATACTATTACCATCTTGAAAGAAATTGGATGATAAGTCTTCAAAAGTCATTGTGTGGTCACATACACAAAGTGTTAAGTTTTGCTATGCTTAGCAAAAACAAAGGGGTACTGTGAGAAACTATGAACTCTTTGAACTGTGTGCTTGTTGCCATCTTAAGAAGATAAAAGAATGTTCTGCCAAGTTTAAAATATATATATTTTTGTGCTTGCCAGGAAATAACTAACTACAAGTAGTATAATAAGAAGTATAGAGCACTGTGACCAATAACAAAGTTATGCTGAGAATGTTTATCCATGCTGGAAAAGATTAAGCTGCCAAGAGGATGTGTTTCTTTTTTGCTATATAAAAGAAGAAGGGAAAAAAATAAAGAGGTGCTCATTCCTACTGTGTGTGTGTATGTGTGTGTGTGTGTGTGTGTGTGTCTTTCAGCATCTCTGCTGTTACCGCCTGATCAGGAACTACAGATTGTCAGCAGGGTCTGACAAGTCATTCCAACTGCTGGTGTGGTGGTGTGCACCTGTAACTTCAGCCAATAGGGAGGTCAAGGCAGGGAAATGGAAAGTTGGAGGCCAGTCTCACCAACTTAGCAAGACACTCAGAAATTTAGTGAGACTGGTCTTCATTAAAAATTAAAAGAGGGTACTGGGATTGGAGCTGAGTGGCAGAGCACTTGCTAGCATGTTGTGAGGAAAGGGGTATGATCCTCAGCACCACAGAAAAATTAAAAAAAAAAAAGGTATTCTGTCCATCTATATCTATACAAAATATAAAAAAATAATAAATACAAGGCTGAGGATGTGCTCAGTGGAAGTGACTGTAGATTTATTACCCAGTAAAACACCTGCCCACCACCAGAACGCTGCTCACAAATTGAAATTCATTTCTGGAGGAGAACTAAGCATGAGCAAGTCCATGGCATCAATCCCCAGCACTCAATAAGTAAGCAAATAAATAAAAAACAGTCTACAACACTAATTCTCTTGGGCTGGAGAGTAGCTCGGTAGTAGAAAACTTGCCAAGCATGTATGTGGCCCTCGGATCAATCTCCAGCAGGCCACACACACACACACACACACACAAAAAAAAAAAAAAAAACTAAAATACATGTAATGAGAGATAAAAATGATTATAATACAAAAGGTACACAATTAGAGGCATAAAATACAACAAAATCAATGGAAAGACAACACACTTTCTCACAAGGGAGATTGAATGTTTCCATAATCTACACTCTCTAAAAAAACACTGAGCATTTCAATAAATTCTGTGAAATTTAGGGCATGGTTTACTGTATTTTGGAGGTAAACATAAGAAAAACTACATCTAAAAATAAAAATAGTATTGTTGGGGGCTGGGGATGTGGCTCAAGCGGTAGTCCGCTTGCCTGGCATGTGTGCGGCCTGGGTTTGATCCTCAGCACCACGTACAAACAAAGTTGTTGTGTCCACCGAAAACTGAAATATTAAAAACACTCTCTCTCTCTCTCTCTTAAAAAAAAAAAAAACAATAGTAGGGTTGGGATTTTGGATCAGCAGTAGAGTGCTTACCTAGCACATGAGAGGGCCTAGGTTTGATCTGTTAAGGTCGGGTGAGCGTCAGAGGAAGAGACCACCAAGAGACTGTCTCATGCAACAGCAGAGGGTTTATTGGGGGTCCAGCATGCTGGGGCTCAGAGCTCACTTGAGAGGAGCTGAGAGCCCCAAGAACAACTTAAGAAGAGCTTATATACATTGTTTGAACTGGGGAGTCCATGTGTATACAGGTCAGGGAATGCGGGAGGGGTTGTTTGTACAGAGCAACCAGATGGTCAGGAGACTTTTCTCAACATACATTTAACGGTTTTTCCGGGAATTGTTTTGACACCCACATAAATTTCAGGTTTCAGGAAAACAGAACTTCAACCAAGAAAACAAACTTAACCTTTACATTCTTAACCTTTCAGATCCTCAGCACCACATAAAAATAAATAAATAGGCATTTTGTCAGACTACAGCAACAACAAAAAAATAGTTTTCAAAAAATTGAAAATAATAGACTGTATCTAAGACCAGCCAAAATGTTGTACAGGACAGAGAGAGTAGAGAGGGCATTTATGCTGATCCCAAATTTCATAAGATAAAAGGCCAGCTCCCAAAGGGTTGGCCCTAGGAGGAGGCACTTAGGAGGGAACAGGAATCAGGTGACATACTGGGAGTGCTCTTGAGGGGATCAGCACCCTTATTTAGACAGACGTATTGCTCCTTTCCAGAAAACGAGTGTCATTTACTATTTCACTAATATTCAGCGATTAAATGATCATAATTGGGTATTTCAGGTATTGTCAAAATTGTCCTTAAATTTTACAATGACGAGGGAGTGATGGTGCACACCTGTAACCCAGCGGTTCACGAGTCTGAGGCACTAGGCGATGTAGCGAGACTCTGTACCAAAACAAAGAATGTAAAAGGGGCTGGTGGATAAGCAACTCTGGGTTCCATTCTTTTTTTTTTTTTATGTTGGAAGTATATAACTTGATCATTTTGTTTTGTTTTGTTTTTAATTTTTGCCTTTAGTCTCAGAGGAGACTTTGGATTTGGACTTTGTAGCAAATCTGCTACCACTAAGACTAAGGGGACACTTGTAGATAGACTAAATGCATTTCTTTCTTTTTTTTTTTTTTTGAGAGTGAGAGAGGGGAGAGAGAGAGAGAGAGAGAGAATTTTTAATATTTATTTTTTAGTTCTCGGCAGACACAACATCTTTGTTGGTATGTGGTGCTGAGGATCGAACCCGGGCCGCACGCATGCCAGGCGAGTGCGCTACCGCTTGAGCCACATCCCCAGCCCCTGGGTTCCATTCTTGATACCAAAAAACCACACAGTTAACATGAACCTGCCAAGTCCAGATAACAACAGTGAAAAAATGTCATCCTTTGTCAAATTCATCACCTTGTGAAGGACAGTTTTCATGAAATCACATTCATAAATTTATCCACCACTATTTTTGTAGTATTGGACTCAAATTCTGCAGCAATAATGCAAAACAGAGTTTCTCTGTATCTTACGTGGCATTTTGGAATCTAGGGTTGAATTTCAATTTGAAATCACTGAAAAGACAAGACTGAATCTTACAAACTTTCTATACATACTCAGGGGTAGCAAAAGGTAAATTAGGTAATTAGGTGTTTTCTTTTTCTTTTCTTTCTTTTTTTTTTGATAGCCCTGAGATGAAAACCAGGGACATTTTACTACAGATCCACATCCCCAGTCATTTTTATACTTTATTTTGAGACCGAGTCTCACCAGGTTGCATAAGGCCTGGATAAGTTCCTAAGGCTGTCCTCAAATTTGCAACACTCCTGTCTGAACCTCTGGAGAAGAAATGATCAAAGGTGTGCACCACTGTACCTGGCTGTAAGTTGGGATTTTTAACAATGGAAATGCAACCAGACTTTTAAAAAATCCACTTCTTTCTTGCCTCTTTAATATTAGTCCATCCCATGTGACTCTGAATAAATAAACCTGGGCCTCAGATAAGTGAGCACATGGGCTGGGGATGTGGCTCAAGCGGTAGCGCTCTCGCCTAGCATGCGTGCGGCCCGGGTTCGATCCTCAGCAGCACCACATACCAACAAAGATGTTCTGTCCACCGAGAACTAAGAAAAAATAAATAAATGTTAAAATTCTCTCTCTGTGTGTCCCCCTCTCTCTCTCACTCTCTCTTTAAAAAAAAAAAAAAGTGAGCACATCATTTCAAAGTGATACACAGAGAGCTTTGGTGCTGAGGGAGCACACATGTCAGGCTCAAGGGGCAGGGAAGGTCCCTGATGGCTGAGACATGCTCCCTCCTGGTCTTGCACCCTGAAAGCTCCCAGGATCACCCTCCAAGAGATCTGGACCATGACTCCAGTCTAGGAGGCTTTTCAGGTTTGCACAGCTCTGCACTGGGGTGGGTGTTGCTTATGCTCTGGGAGAGGTTTCGCTCCTTCACACTGTGAGACTAAAAGGGCAGGAGTCACTGCTGACCTGGCCCCTCAGCACCAGCATCCACAGGCTAACTGTCCACCTGTCTTCAAGGAATGGGAACAGAGCATGGAAAAAACAAGTTTCCAAGGAAGTAGCTGTCTAGATGAGGCCTGTTCCAGGAGATTCCTCAGCCCAGAGCCCCCAGCAGCTTCCCTGAGAGGCTGTACCCCACACCTCAGGCTGTCCTCTAGGAGGAACTGACCCAGGGCCTGAAGTTCTGTTCACCCTGCAGGGACCAGGGCAGCTGTGGGCACCTTGTGGCAGCTCCAGGAGAGGATAGTGGCTGAGGACATGGGACCCTGTGAGGCATCCAAAAGGAACCTCTGCCCAAGAAATCTGACATGGTGTCTATGCCTAAGGAAGATAAAAGGAGAAGCTGTGAACTCAAGTTCTCTATACAGTTGCATCTACATCAAAGAACCTTCAGAGTACTTGACTTTGGCCAACCAGACCACCATGATGGTGCAAAGGCAGGGTTCTGTATGGAGAACAAAAATTATCTTGGGCTATCTTAAGTCCTTTCATAGCCAATTATCTTAATTTCTGTATCAGACCACAATTCTCAAAACTTCTCAGAATATACCACTAACCTTACCAGATGCCTAGTCTCAAAAATCTACCAAAGCTCAGAATGCAATAACAGACATACAGAAAAAATTTTCTTTATTTTTTTTCTGTACCCCATTAATCTGATGTTCCTACCAATGCAATTGGTTAATGTAGTGATACACAAGTTTCTTTTATAAAAGTTCATGTAGGCCAGACACAGTGGCACACAACTGTAATCCCAGCAGCTTGAGAGGCTAAGGTAGGAGGATTGCTAAATTCAAAGGCAGCCTCAGCAACTTAGTGAGACTATAAGGAACTTGGTGAGATCACATCTGAAAATACAATGTAAAAAGGGCTGGGGATATGGGCTGGGGATGTGGCTCAAGCGGTAGCCCACCCGCCTGGCATGCATGCAGCCCAGGTTCGATCCTCAGCACCACATACAAACAAAGATGTTGCGTCCACCGAGAACTAAAAGAAAAAAAAAAAAGGGCTGGGGATGTGGGTCAATGTTTAAGTGTTCCTGTGTTCAATCTCTGGTATATTAAAAAAGGAAGAAAGGAAGGAATGAAGGAAGGAAGGAAGGAAGAAAGAAAGAAAGAAAGAAAGAAAGAAAGAAAGAAAGAAAGAAAGAAAGAAAGAAAGAAAGAAAGAGAGAGAGAGAAGAAAAGAAAAGAAAAAAGAAAAGAGGAACACATACATCATTCAGGGTAACTTGAATCCATGTTCCTTAGTATGGTCATTAATATTTGGGTTAAAATCAAGTATGTTTTGTAGCTGGGGTTGTCAATGCCTTTAATCCCAACAGCTTGAGAAGCTGAGGCAGGAGGATCACAACTTTCAGGCCAGGCTGGGCAATGTAGCCAGATCCTTTCTGAAAATCATATTGAAAAGAGCTAGGGATGAAGGACAGTACATGAATCAGACATTATTGTAGTGGCATCCCCTTCCTTCACAGAAAATTTTAACTGGGTTTCTCCAGAAATTTTCACCATGGGCTAATTTTAGGACTGTCAACAAGAGAATGTCCACAAAAAAGTTCAGTGTAGATAAACTTCCTATTTTCGTGTTGCCCTATTTTCGGGTGGCTAGTATGGGAGAAATTAGCACTCCAAGTGCTGGACTCGAACTCCCCTTACTAGTTTTTTACACACTTGTATGCAGTATAGTAGTTTGTAGAAATGTGCAAACAAGGCCTCTGGCCTTGAGCTGGGATTCACAGAGAAATCACCAACTGGGCACCTTGGAAACAGCTGGTGGGGGAGGAAAGAAAGGGGAGAAGAAGCTCTCCCCTTCTCAGGTGCTGTCCTTGAAGGGTTAACGTGGCTAGAACAGTGAAAGAAAAAGCTGCTTTTATGTGTGTGATGTGACAACTTGACTATGGTGACTCCATTTTGTGAACTCAGCCATGACACTCAAAAAGGTCATGACTGGGGAAGTTTGCATTCTTTTGTTCATGAAAATCCCCCAAGAACACAGAATGATCTATGTGCCAACCAGAGACTAACTGACCACAACTTTCCGGCTTGCTGGCATTGCCTGAACCTCCAAATGTCCCTTTTGTGCTTAAATATGGAGCCAAGTTAAGGCAGGGGCCCCACTCTGACAACCTCATTCTTTCAAGAGCAGAGTGTCTGCCACTGGCCAGCAATAAAGGCTTAACTGGAATGAGACTGTGTGGACTGAGAGTTATTTGTGGGTCTCAGTATTATAATGTGAACTTCTGAGTCCCTCCCCTTACATGCTGGGTATAAGATTCTGAAACCACCTGAACTCGGGGTTCAGGGGATAAATTGATTGATTACAGCAAAAGCAGTGCCCTCTGAGACCGGCTGCAGCCAGATAAAACTGTTTCTGGCTATCTTCAGTGCCTTGCCTCCCTTGTCCCTACATCATCATTTCCCTGTGTGCCTACATGACTGCACGACTGGGGTGACTCTACATCATGGACTATCAGAAAGGGGAGCAGTTATCCTCCATTGATGCAGCCCAGGATTCCATATCCCTGGGATCTATAAACAACCTCTTAATTCCCTTTAAAGCAGTTATTTTGACCAAACACAAGGAAGTGTTAAGTGATAATTCTTTCCCCTCAAGTATAACATTCACAAATAGAAAACAAATGCTTTCAAAAGTGTCCTTCTTGCCAGGGACAGTGGCCCAGGCCTGTCATTCCAGATATGTGGGAGGCTGAAGCAGGAGGATCACAAGTTATGGCTGAGGGAGGGAGGGAGAAAAGGAGGGAGGGAGAGAGGGAGGAAAAAAGGGAGGGAGGGAGGAAAGGAAGGAGGGAAGGAGGGAGGAAGATTTTTTCCAATATTTCACTAGATGAAAAGTGACAATTAGCGGACGGTGTGCATTTGGACCGAGTGGGAAGAACGGACGTCTGGCCGAGCTGTGAGGTGGAGGGAAGGTGGGTTTTAGAGGCAGGAGGCGCCTGCAATTTGGGGGACCTACAGCAGCCTCCGGAGGAGCTCCCCTGGGAGGAGGAAGGTGCATTTGTGGCCCTGCTTCCTCCACGTTGGGAAGAGTGGGTCGGGCCACCAGTAGGGAGCAAAGGGGACACCAGGGCCCTGAGCCGCCCTTCCAAACCCAGGGAACCAGAGGACAGGGCCCAGGGCCACTTGACAGCGTGGAATCCGCCGCCCTCTGCAGCTCACCCCTGCGCCGGGCCCCAACTCCGCACCTTCAGCCCCGGTCGCAAACTCACCATTTTTGGCTTCCGTGGTGACCCGGCGTCGTCTGGAGGAACTTCCGGGCCCCGAGATCCCCGGGAACACCGGCAGCGGCAGAGTCAACTGGGTCACTGGAACAGAAACTCGGCCAGAGAAGGAGTAGCCCGGTGGGTGCGGAAGAAAGCCCGCAATGTTGCGGAAGCCCGCCCTTCCACTTCCTCTGCGCACTGATTGGACAATTCCCCCAGCATCCCGGATGGATGGGCTCCAGGCCCGCCTCTGCATCGTGACTGACAGGTAACATCATCCAATCACTGCCTGAAATTGGGTAGAGTGACAGATTCTTGGCCCCAGCCCTTTTCAGGAGGAGCTTCATGGCTGTGCTGGGAACTAATCCAGGTGAAAAGCCTTGGCTTTGCCTCTGGTACGGAGGTGACACCTGGCGCTGCTTTCGGAGCTTGGCAAGGCCCTGGGTTTAACCTCAACACAAAAACAAAGCGCAGCTTCTCGGGGAGGCTCAGGCTGGAGGAGCCCAAGGTCAGAGAGACCCTCTCTTAAAATAAAAGGAAAAGGGTGGGATGTAGCTCAGAGGTCCAGGTTAAGCCCATTGGGTTTATTCCCCAGTACCTTTAAAACGAAAGAACGATATTGCATCTATACATATATTTTTTCACTCAGCTGATGCGACCTCAAGCGACTTAGAAAGACCAAGTCTCCAAATTTCTGAAACACTATTTAAAGATATCATATATATGACCCATACATAATATCTAAAAATGAGAACAATTTGAAAACTATTTTAGTAATTCTCATCACCTCCCGGCCTCTGTGGCTTTGAGGAGGCAGCCTGAGCTATGAAAGGAAGCCATTGGGGTTGGCTCTGATGCTCAGGGTTCCATCCACAGCAGAGAGCCTGGGCGAGGAAGGAAGGCAATCCTCCAGGGCAGCAATGTGCGGTGGAAATTAAATGGGTGCCTTGTGCTTAGTGTAGATGTTCTACTTCGACTGTTAGGAAGTCTTGTGCAGAGACCTGACTCTGGGGATCCCACAGGTCTGGTCAGGTGTATGCCCCAATATCAAACAGAAAAGGTCATGATGCAAAGCAGGAAAGGAACTTTGACCAGTGCAGCTACACCAGGAAGACAAGGAAACCCTGCCCTTATGCTGTCTTCAGGTGCTGACAAGGACTTTGAGGTTTTATAGAAAAATAATCATAGGCTGTATGCACAGGGGAAATTGTATCTAGGATTTAGTATTATCTGTAGGATTTAAGCTTCAGGCATCTGTTCTTATAACATGTCTGTGAGCTCACGCTCACTTGCCCCCTTGACACATGTCACTCTATTGCACAGACTGGAGAGAGAGAGAGAGAGAGAGAGAGAGAGAGAGAGAGAGAATTTTTTAAGTTTTAAATTTTTTTTTTATAAATTTCTTTTTTTTTTAATATTTTACTTTTTAGTTCTCAGCGGACACAACATCTTTTGTTGGTATGTGGAACTGAGGATCCAACCCGGGCCGCACGCATGCCAGACGAGCGCGCTTGAGCCACATCCCCAGCCCGAGAGAGAATTTTTTAATATTTATTTTTTTAGTTTTCGGTAGACACACATCTTTGTTTGTATGTGGTGCCGAGGATGGACCCCGGGCCGCACACATGCCAGGTGAGTGAGCTACCCATTGAGCCACCTCCCCAGCCCTTCCTTAATATTTGAAGGCAATTGGGAAATTATATCTTTGCATCACTGGATTCTTGGTCTGAGGTCATCATGATCTGCTATTGAAACACAAAAGGCATTAGTAGAAAACATACTATCTCAGGGACATAACCAACTTGGAAGATCCAGGTTATTAATATTATTATTCTGCCAAACACTCATCAGAAGACTCTTCATCTTTTCTTGATTTATTGGGAAGCCTTGCACTTGGCAATGGTAGTATGGACATGTTCATTTGGCGTGGTGCTTCAGCCTTTCCACAAACCATGGAGCAGATGGCTCAGTCACAATATTTATTACAGTGGCTTTTTAGAGCATCTTAACTCAGTTCTAAGTTTTGCATCAGCATTTATCTGATTATGAAAGATCTTGGAAGTAATTTAAGTCAAGCATTAAGAAAATCCACATGTTGTAAGTTTGAAACAGAGCCATAAAGACTGTACCACAGAAGCAAGGAATAATATTTAAAGTAGTCACTTCAAAGATCATGAGACCGGAGCTCGGCTAGGTCTGGTTCATTGGCATGCACCTGTTTCAGGCCCCAACATGAACTTCAGCAGAGTGCAGCTCTGAAATACCAGCCGGCAATAACTAGCCATGCCATAAGGTGAGTTGTATTCATACAGGCTACAGGATATCATCATCCTTTCTCTTAATTCCCATATTTAAGGCGTCTGTTAGGTGCTGAGAGCCATTGCCAAGTAGAAATGACGCATCAATATTTCCTTGCCAGCGTACCCCATGTTGCTTAGAGGAAGGACTCATGGAAATAGATTTGCCTTGGACATTCGCTGTGACATTGCATGTATGTTTGAGAAAGGTGACCCTGCTCAAGGAGCAGGGTGGATCCAGGTTTAGGGTGTATCCTGCAGGTTTTAGGAAGTATCTTGCTCCTTGGGATTAGGGCGTTCCTGGTTTAGGACAATCTGGGTTTAGGGCAGTTCCAGGTTTAAGGTTATTCCTGCTGGGAATAGGGCGGGGTATCCTGCTGCCTGAGTTCCCCTTGAGTTCTCCTGGAATTCAGAAAGTTTTGGGGATTAAAAGCCTGGTGGAGTACGTGAATGGGGCCCAGAACTGGGATTCCCCCAGAACGTGTTTGTAGAGGGCCAGTGTGAGTTCGGGAATAAAGAGTTGCTGTTTGAATCTACAAAGCTGTGAGTGGCTTGTGATCTTGTGCCCAGCCAGACTGCGGCAGTTAGGTCAATCAGTGATGTAAATATTCTGAAGGCAGAAGACAAACATCCTTTTGGGTGCCATCTCACTGAGGGTTAGGGTATTACCAATCAATCTCCAGGTGCCAGGCATCCTCCTGTAATTGCTCTTGTCCATTCTAGGAGACCAGCCTAAAATGCATCCCCTATTTCTAGACCTCTTGTGTTGTACTGACCAGACATTTGCATAATACTTAGGAATACCCAGGAAGAATACTTAGGAAAGGTGCCAGTTTCTATTGTTGAATGATCAGGGCAACCATGCATTAGTGCATACCTTATGTAAACACCTGGCCTTTATAGAAAAATTCTATTTCCACAAGCTTTCTATTTGGACAGTTGTCCAGATACATAGTCTTAATTTCAAAGGGTCAGCATGATTGTCTGGTTTAGGTTTCTCATATGCTGTGTTTTCCTCAAATATAATCCCAGACAACCTGTTTACCACAGGATCAACATATAACTGACCACTACAGTCAGCATGATTAATCTAGTTTCATTGGTGGACTTTCCAGTCCACACCACAATGGACATTAAAAATGGATCTGAGGGCTGCGGTTGTGGCTCCGTGGTGGATCGCTCACCTAGCATGTGCGAGGCCCTGGGTTTCATCCTCGATACCACATAAAAAAATAAACAAAATAAAAGAATTGTTTCCATCAACAACTAAAAAATAAATTTTAAAAAATAGATCTGAGAAATGGGTCCATAGAAGTCTCTTCATACTTTTTACTTATCTGGCAAGCTCATGAAGCTGCATGGTTGTAAACTCTGCAGTTGGAAGGTTTACCTTCCTGTGTCAGGTTTTTCAGTCATGATGACCAGTTTAAATTCTATCTTTTCAAATATGATTTAATTTACTGAATCATGTTCAGCAGCAGTGAACATGATTCAGTAAATTCAGCAGCAGTCTCAATTTTTTTTTCTTTTTTTGGTGGTGATGCTGGGGATTGAACGCTGGGCCTTGTGCATGTGAGAAAAGCACTCTACCAACTGAGATATATCCCCTGAGATTCTCAATATTACAATTAAAAAAATATATATATTTTGTAAGATCTAGTGTGTACCTCTGGGGTCCTGTATTCCCCCTTTTCTTTATTTAATAAAACTGAGTAAAGGCTTGGCATAAGCCATAGTATCATCAGTTTAAGTTATAGATAGTAGTAAAGTATTTAAATGATTAGATTTACCTTGTGTTAATTATTGTAATTTCTCAATATATACTAGTTGATATATCCTAACAATTTAAAAGGAATCCTCAATTTCTTTCTGAGAGAAGGTCTCACAATACCTTTATGTCTCAGAATATTATCCTTTAAATAGATGTCTCTCAATTGTCTTTTTAAAAATATGATTAAGCACTATATAAATCCTACCATATTCCTATGAATAATAGGTCCAGTGAGAGAACTTCTATAATGTCAATGAATTTTCAACAAGGTTTGCAACTTTTATTGCTCAAAACTAACATACAACTTTAATTTAGAGAACCTCCATCCTAAAAAAATTCCCAGATCTCAAAATTATTCAACAAACAAAATATGCAAGAATGAACAGTCTGTGAATCAATCAAACTTAGTGTCCAAGGAGAATTGTGAAAATTGGAATCTAAGTCAGCAGTTTAATATATTTAGTGTTTAAACAAGGATGTGAATTTATTCACCAAAATTAATCCTTGCTTTAAACAATAAGAATCACTAGGCAATAAAGACCTTGCTTAGAGGAGTTAAACTTGACATTTTAATAGGTCTTTATCATGTCAAAATATGAACCAAAATATTAGCTCACTTCACTATCAGCATAGATAGCGAAATCAGGGAAATGGCCTGAAATATCCTTGAATTAATCGGTCAAAATTTTTAGTCAGTCCAGTGCATATAAATATTTTTTTACATTTATCTATTATCTGTCTAATTAATAATATAAAAATATTTCTATTTAGGAAAATATTTTTATCATTAAAATCTAGAATATACAGATCTTGGTTTACCCAAAGATGATTTCTTTCTTCTTAGGACCTCCAATGTGTGCTTCTCCTCTGTTGAAATTCCTTTTAGAATTTTTCCTGGTTATACTTTGAAATAACTTCTGAAAACCTTAGAATCTTTGTACCTTGATAAAAAGAAATATCAATGAGGACTGGGGTTGGGGCTCAGTGGTAGCATGCTTGCCTGGCATGCATGAGGCACTGGCTTTGATTCTCGACACTACATACAAATAAATTTAAAAAGTAAAGGTCCATCAACAACTTTAAAAAATATATTTTAAAAAAAGGAAAGAAATATCAATGAAAATATAGTTAAAGTCCTTGGATATTTCTGTAGATAGTTAATACAATATACATAACCTATAATTAATACAATATAATTGATTAACTTTATGTAACCACGTGGATCTTAAGATATGTTGGATCCATTTCAATTTGTTCTCAACTAGGACTGCACGCTTGCATGTGATGTCACGTGATGTGGCTGATGATCCTTGTGTATACATTTACTTATTTCTTGTAATTACACAGTCAGGAACAAGAATAAGGATTTGGGGGTCATCCCAGGAACATGGCTAGCTTTGTTTCTGCGACAAGCAAATGCATCCCCATAACTTTCAAAATCAAAAGCCAAGTGTGAGACAGCAACATTTAGCAACATGACCATAGAGAGGAAAAGGGAGGGTCCCAAGGGAAGCTGCTGAGGGGTAAGAAATCAAGTTATTTGGCCTTGAGAGCAAGTCCGGCTTAGGGCTGCAACGAACAAAAATGTGGAATTAGATTTTGTCTGCAAAAGATCTTTTGATTTAACACTTACAGATAGGTGTTCTTAAAAATGCAGGCTCTGGGCAGCTCCAGGTAGCAGGTCTGAAACAGGAAGTACAGGTTAGCAGCTAGAAGGTGGAACCAGAAGTCCTGTGTGAGTGACAGTTGGAAGGACCAATGGGAAGCCTGTTGAAATGCAGGAGGCAGGACCAGGAAGCCAGCTGAGCAGCCAGGCTTGGGCGGTTACCATGATGATGGAAACAGCTTGGAGCCCGCTGCCCTAGAGCTTCCCTATCTGGTGGCATTCCATTTGGTTTGTCTGCATTCCCCAGGCCTGGGAGGGATCCCATGGCTGACCTGCACTTGCAGCTTGTGTCTTCCTGCCTTTGCACTTTCCCTAGCAGCACGTGGGACTTTAAAAGTGAGCTTTAATAGCAGACACCAGCGTTACTATCAGATGTTAAGGCAGTCTCTGGATTCAGCCATCAGACCCAGTAGGGGTTCAGTACAAACTGAGTGTTCACAAAAAAAAAAAAAAAAAACAGAAAAATAAAACTTACTTCTCTATGGGAAAAGAATCCCTGTGTTGAGTCTCATCACAACATTTTCCTTCCCTGTTTTCTCACTCTCCAAGCGCTGAGTTCTAGCACACTCACCCAAGAAGTCTTTATCTGATATTTTAAAACATAAAGATTCATACAAACAATCTAAAAAAGTCCACAAAAGCACTTTCCTCATGGGAGAGGACTCAGCAACATATCCCACTAATCATCTTAGTAACTCATTACATTTATTTAGAGTCTCTAGAATTATTTAAAAAAAATTGCTAAAGACAAAATATTCCCAGATAGTAAAAAGTTTAACCTCACAGATTTTTCTTCTGTCTAATTTACTTACTTTCTACAATTCGGTCCATGATACTCTACAATCCTAAGCGCTCTTAGCTTCTGGAGAGAAATTCCAAACGAACTGAATTTTTAAAACTCACCCTGGAGTCACCATATGGGCAACCAATTGTCGCATTCCTCATGACTAAAACACTCAGGGTCACTCCAGGTGAACTGAGCTGCATGAAATAATCACACAAAAGACAAAGACAGAGACACCTTTTCCTTTGGGTGTTGTGATGGCTGCTCGGATCTCAGGGATCCATGGAAAGAGAGAGAGAGAGAGAGAACACACACACACACACACACACACACACACACACACACACATGCTGAACTCTTTTATTGGGGAGAAGCCATTCAAGTGAGGCAAGGGGTCAGGATTCAGGGGGCTGAGTCTAGCTTTCTGTTGTCTGCTGCCAGCAGGTTGATTGACATCTAGGGAGGCCACACCCAAAGGCCCAGCAAGAGAAGGGAACACACAAAGGGAGTTTCCAAGGAACATTTTATCCCAAACAGGCCAAAGGGGTAGGATTACAATAGAACAGGTGAGTGTCGCTCAACCCCATTGGTGACTCATCTACATCTGAAGACATGCCTTTTACTTCTTGAGCTGTGGCAATGCCCGAGTGATTGATTGGAGCTTCTTGCTTCAGGACTGGAAGGTGTGGGTCATTCAGAGTGATTCCCACAAATGGCCCCTGTGATGAGTGGGTCTCACAAGAGGCTTAGTTTCCTCCTGTGTGAAGGGGACAATGCTGTGATCCTCTACATATGTCTACCTGAGAAGATGAGGTGCAGTGGGCAAGGGTGTTGGGAAAAGTATAAAGGGCACATGGGAACAGAGTTGATCTGGGTCAAAACAAAGATGATCCCCAGCAGAAGGCAATTCTGCCACCTAGAGTCTGTGCTCTGGGATCAGCATCCTCGTCATCCGGGTCTCTAGATCATTAAGGAAAACACTAGAGGAGGACAGAAGAGGAGCAAACAGTACCTGTGGCTGTGTGGCCCTGGCTGAGGACAGCACAGGGTTTGCTGGTGGGCGGTCACTTGTGTCCCGAACTATAAAGGAGAACTGTGCTAAAGACTAGGCCCTTCAGGGGCTGTCCTCTGTCTTGGGCTATGTTAGAATGACCTGGATGGCTTCAGTCTCCGGCTTCCTGATTCTCCAAGCTCACGGATTTTGTGACCTCTTTCACTTGTTTCGTGTGATGCTTGGGACACTTTTGTACATGACAGGCTCACGTGTGCACTTTTGTGTGATAATAGCTGGATCACACTGGGCATCGGGAGTGAGGGGACTGGCACACGGTTCTGAGGGAGGCCTCATGGAGACCCAGCCTCCCTTGCAGTCTCCTGGCCTGCGGGTCAAAGCCCTGTCAGTGGAAGAGGCTCCTCACACAAGGTCAGGTGCACCCACTTCCTCAGCAGCAGGTGAAGCTGAGGCCCACCGAGATCCAATCAGCATCTCCAGCTCTGAGGAGCCAGGAATACTGGCCAGTGTCTTCTGAGATTCCAGGAAGATTATGGAAAGAGATGTCTACTCTCCTCCTGACAATGCTTTCCCAGCTCCTATTATGCTGGTTTGGGAGGGAGGCTTTTATTTTTTTATGATTAGTTAATGCTAGAGTTGAACATGATGCTAACTCTATCCTTTACAGCTTTGGAGTGGTTCTGTATCTTCACTTGCAGTGAAAGCATAAATGAGAGTCAGACCCCATCATTCCTCCTCCAATTAAAAAAATCCTGCAGGAGAAGGGTGAAGTGTGTGGGAAGGGCGCCCCCTGCTGGGCTCTTGCAGGAACACATGGCTGCAGAGTTGTTAGGGTCCCTGTTAGCCTCAGATTGTGTCACCTGAGCAGCAAGTGGAGACCTACTCTAAGATCCCCCAGATTTCAGAGGTGGGGGTATTTGCACAGAGCATATCAATAACCTTTGGAAAAACAGGTGAGTTAAAATACCACTGCAGGAACCCTGTTCTGATCCAGGATAGGGGTGGCCTTACTGTAGAATCATCCCAATGTTCGGGACCGAAGGTTGACGATTGCCATTTTGAACTTCATCCTCAGGGAACATCATGAAACCAGCAGCCATATTCAGGGTTTCACAATTCTGAACTCATTTTTTAATTGGCCAACCATGATTTAATTATGAACTCACTAGAGTTTGCTATAATCTAGACACTAGAAAGAAACTAATCAAATATATAAGCTGTTCAGCAGCTTCTTTTTAAAAATATTTTCACATTAGAATTATTTGTATAATTGTAACTTAAAACATTAGTTAGTAAAATAATGATATATTGATGTATGCATAGATTTTGGAATGCTTAAATCTAGAGACTGTTTTCACATTCTTTATGGTGTTTGAAGAGAAAATTCTTATAAATTCGATGAGGTAGTCTTTATCAAATTTTCTGTTCTTGCTGGTGTAGTGGTTCATGCCTGTAATTCCAGCGGCTCAGGAGGCTGGCGCAGGAGGATTGCGAGTTTAAAACCAGCCTTGGCAACTTAGTGAGGCCTGAAGCATCTTTGTCTCTAAATAAAATATAAAGAAGAGCTGGGCATGTGGATCAGTGGTTAAGTGCACATAGGTTCAATCCTCCATACCAAGAAAATAAAATAAAAAATAAAAAATAAATTAAAAGTTGTTCCTGATTGTACCTTCAGTATAATTCTAAGACATATTTCCTCTCACAAGATCAACCAAATTCCCTCTTGTTCTTGCCCTGATAATTTTAGTAATTTCAGTATTTGCATTTCTGTGTGTTCCATGACACTAGAGTATATTTTGACACATTATACATACATGGAGAGTAACTTATTCTGATTAAGACCCCAGTCTTTTGGTTGTACATTATGTGGAGTTACCCTGGTTTGTAGTCATATATGAACATAGGAATGTGTCCCATCCAGTCTACTCACTTTCCTATACCCTCCCTCCCCCTTCCCATAATTTCTCTTTGTCTAATTCAATAGACTTTTATTTTTTCTCCCCACACTCCATGTGTGTGCTTGTGTGTGTATGTGTGTGTGTCACATTTTCTTTATCCATTCATCTGCTGAAGAGCACCTGAGGAACCAGCCTCTACCTCAGAGCAAAGCCTGTCCAAGGAAGGGGGCATGACCCTTGTCTTTGGAAATACCCACACAGAACTCCTAGGCACAAATCCATCCTGCTGAGTTGTTTATCTGCAAATAACAGGAGAGATCTGCTGCACCAGATGTCCCTGATTCAATCAGGGACCATGCCTGCCTTAGGTTGTCTAATACTACATATGGTCCTTACCCATAATTGGATGGGCTGACCTGAAGGCATCAGCCTCCTGCCTTAGGTTGGTACCATTGCAATAGGATCTTACCTGTCATTGACTACTGGTCCAGCATACAGCCACACCTGTGGATAGGCCTTTGTACCAGCAGGGGGATGGGTTCTTTGCCTCAACTCTGTTGGCCCCTAAATTGTAGCTGAACAACCATCACAAGCAGAAGGGAGAAGGATACACCAAGCCAATTGACAGCTCCTTTTGGAAAAATTGTACCACGGATGACACCATCAGCAAAAATACCCCAACACTGCCACAAGTTGCTGCACCAACAGATAGTTCACAATGCATACAAGTGATATATAGTCCAGGCAAATTCTGCAAGCAGTTCAGTGATAGCTATTGCAGAAGCTGTAGATTGGTTTTATCTTTGTCTTCACCGGCACTGGGATGAAGATAGGAATTCTGGCAATAATGGCTAAAGAAAAAATTATGTAACATTCAGAAGGCACTAAAAGAAAACAATTTTCTGAACAATTTACATTATCCTGAACAGAATTATTAAATATAATGAAAAGGAAAGGTGAAAGTAAACAAACAGATCTGTTAACCTCCTTTTTTGTTCACATATTAAAACAATCCTCAACAGCTGTTTACCCAATTTAAATTAAACCATTTAAATCATGTGAATAAGAAAAAAAAATATTTGGATCCATTTTTTCATAAGCGCTCATCATATATGATATATGGATATATGTACATACAAACATACAACACAAAACACAAATGTGCACACATAATATAACACATACAACACATAACATAATACTAAAGGCCTTATAACTTTTTACAGGTGAAATCTCCATTGCAATGTTTAAAAACTCTGTAGTCAAAAAATAGAACTGATCAGCAAAACATTAACCTAGGTCTGTATGAGCTCAAAAAACAAAATAGAACTTCATGATGTGGGAAAGGGCAATAATAAAATAGATATTGAAAAAACCATCCTTGTTCTGTCACAGATGTAAGGGTAGCTAAACTGGAGTTCTCGATATCAGCTGTTATGGATTTGAGCCAAATCATCTTCTTTTGGTCTGTAGAAATCGCTTTCGTTAATCTCTCTGGAATCCAAATCGGCTGCTGTTCTCCCTGTGGAAACACACAAACAGACCCCCGACTCCAGACAATTACTGGGTCAGGACCTTTCAATTGTCCTCTTAGAATGCCCATCCAAAGTACCTTGGGCTTATGTACATTTTTTGGATACATATGCCTTTCCACAGCACTAAGCCCTGATGAATCCAAATTTAGAAAGTTTAGAGTAAAAAGGATTATTTTAAGTTTATCTTCGGGGAATATATACCCCATCCAAATTCCCTATTTTTACTTTAATAAGTACATTTTAATAGTTTGATGAGCTCTTTAAACTATGCCTTGTCCCTGTGGATTGTATAGAATTCCTGTTATATGAGTAATGCCAAATGATGAGCAAAATTGATTAAAAGAGGTAGAAGAATAACCAGGGGGCATTATCTGTTTTTAACTGTTTTGAAATGCCCACAGTGGCAAAATTTTGTAAGCAATGAGCTATACTATTATTAGTTTTTTTTCTGGCATGAAGGGAGCCCATCAAAAATCCAGAAGAAGTAACTGTAACATGCAAATATTTTAATTTTCCAAATTCTGGCAAGTGTGTGATGTCCATCTGCCAAATATGGTTAGGTATCAATCCTCTAGGATTGACTCCAAGATTAACTTGTGGTAAAAAGGTCACACAATTTTGACATTGTTTTATTATTTGTCTAGATTGTTCCTTAGTTATTTTAAAATGCTTTTGTAAAGTATTAGCATTGAAATGGAACGTTTTATGAAAATTTGCAGCTTCTTCTAGTGTAGAGAAAATATGTATATCATGTGTAGTTTTATCTGCTAAATCATTGCCCAAACTAAGGGCTCCAGGCAATCCTGTATGTGCCCTGATACGACCTATAAAGAATGGATCTTTTCTGTCCCAGATTAGACTTAGTATAGTGGAAAACAAAGAGAAAACAGTAGAGGAAGGGGAAATCCTACCAGCATCTTCAAGAAATACTATAGCATAAACTATATACTGACTATCAGAAAATAAATTAAATACCGAATCTTTAAACATCACAAAAGCTTGTAATACTGCATTAAGCTCTAACATTTGAGCTGATTGTTTGGCTACTAAAAAATGTAAAAGTTTGATCAGGTGTAACTACTGCTGCTGTACCATTATTTGACCCATCAGTGAATATATTTGGAGCATTCATGATAGGTGTTTTTCTTGTCATTTTTGCAAAAATTACAGGATGCAATGACCAAAAAGACAATAAAGGATTAGATGGTAAGTGGTTATCAAATGAAACATTAGATTTGCACATGATTACTGCCCAAGTATTTAACTCATTAGCTAATTCATCAATTTGATTCATAGTATATGGAGTAATAATTTTATTGGGAGAAATTCCAAACACTCCCTTTGCTGCTTTTATTCCTTTGAGTATTAATTGTCCTACAGCCTCAGGATACCTAGTAAGAATAGTGTTAGGAGAATAAGATAAATGTATCCATAATAATGGACCTTCTTGCCAAAAATACTCCTGTAGGAATATATTTTGTTGGTAGTACAATAAATAATAAAGGCAAACATATCAATTCTATCCAAATGCATATTTTCCATATATGTTTCAATGATTTTTAATGCCTTTCTTGCTTCAGGCGTTAACATTCGGGGTGAATTTGGATCTGATGGACCTTTTTGGATATCAAATAAAGGTCCCAATTCTCCTGTTGGAATACCTAGATAAGGCCTTATCCAATTTATGTCTCCTAATAACTTTTGAAAGTCATTAAGTGATTTGAGTTGATCTACTTGTATTTGAATTTTTGGTGGACGGACCATGGTTGAGGATAATAGAACTCCTAAATAATTAATTGGAAAATTTAATTGTACTTTATCTATTGCTATCTCTAGATTATAATTTTTTAATAAGTTTGTAAGTGTGGCATAACATTCTAGCAACATGTTTTTAGCTTTGTGTGCTAATAATACATCATCCATATAATGAAATATTTGTAGTTCAGGATTTTGATTTCTAAGTGGCTGGATTACTTTGTTAACATAAATTTGACACATAGTTGGGCTGTTAGCCATCCCTTGAGGGAGTACTTTCCATTCATATCTCTGATCAGGACCTTCATGATTTAGTGCAGGGATAGTAAATGCAAAACGTGGACTATCTTCAGGATGAATTGGAATTGAAAAAAACCAATCTTTAATATCTATAACTAAAACATACCAAGTTTTTGGCAAAGCAGACAATTGAGGAATCCCCGATTGAGCAGGTCCCATAATGACCATTTCATTATTAATGGCTCTTAAATCTTGCAATAATCTCCATTTACCAGATTTCTTTTTGATGACAAAAATGGGAGTATTATGGGGAGATACAGAAGGTTGTATATGTCCTTCCGCTAACTGTTGTTTCACCAGGTCATGGGCTACTTGTATCTTTTCTTTAGTCAAGGGCCACTGAGGAACCCATACTGGTCTTTCTGATTTCCATGTAATTTTTATTGTCTCAGTGGCCCTTTGTGAAAATCCAACCCATGTATGTCTGTTCCTTGATCTATTTGTATTGGTGCTGCTATACCTTGTTCTTGATTTTCTAATCTTTTTCCTTTCCTAAAACCTTGTCTAGCCATAATAGTGGGTGAATTTTTTTTTTTTAAAGAGAGAGTGAGAGAGAGGGGGGGACAGAGAGAGAGAGAGAGAGAGAGAATTTTAACATTTATTTATTTTTTTCTTAGTTCTCGGCGGACACAACATCTTTGTTGGTATGTGGTGCTGCTGAGGATCGAACCCGGGCCGCACGCATGCTAGGCGAGCGCGCTACCGCTTGAGCCACATCCCCAGCCCCCAGTGGGTGAATTTTGATTGATATTATTTGTTAATGTCAAACCTAATTGATCTAGGACATCTCGTCCCCATAAATTTACGGGAAGATGATCCAATACATATGGCTGTATAGTTCCTTCACATCCTTCAGGATCCTTCCAATCTAATACCATTGCACTTCTATCGGGATTAGTCGCCACTCCTAGGCCTCGAAGCGTTTGAGTGGCTTGGTGTAATGGCCAATGTTTTGGCCATTCTTGACAAGAGATAATGCTAAGGTCTGCACCTGTATCCAGTAGCCCATTAAATTCATGTCCTTGAATATTTAGTTTTAGCATGAGGCGAGAATCTAAATTTAAAGAAAGCATAGCCCAATCTACACCTGTGGAGCCTAATCCCTTGGAACCTCTTTCTACAGCATGACTGAAAAATTTATCATGTAGGCTTAGTATTATTAGTAACTGTGCTATTCTATCTCCTGGTGAAATTATTGATATACCCTTTGGAGAACTGGCTATAATTTTTATTTCACCTTCATAATTGGGATCAATTACCCCAGGACTTATCATAAGTCCTTTTAGAGTAGAAGAGCTGCGTCCCAATAACAAGCCTACTGTTCCTTTGGGAAGAGGTCCTTTTACCCCTGTGGGAATGATTTGAACTCACATTTCTGGAGTTAGTACTGATTTGGCGGAGGTGCAGATGTCCAACCCTGTGTTCCCTCTGGTTTGTCTGATGAGGGATCTGATGTCCTGGGCACTGCCTTGATGGGGTTGCTGGGGTCCTCTAGTGCTCCATATATTTGTGGTTTGGGGCCCCGGAGCATTGGGGCCCCCTGTCCATTTTTTGGCAAAAAAGCCCGATGCCTTTGTACATGATATTGTGGACAAACACCTTGTCCTTGTTCATTTTTTGATAATGGAGTACCCTCTATGGTGGTTTGAGAACGGCATTCATTAGCCCAATGTCTCCCTCTACGGCATCGTGGGCAAATACCCGGTATTCTACTCCTTTGATACCTAGTTTTGTTAAACCCTCCTCCTATGGGGCAATTCCTTAATATCTATAACTAAAACATGTTGAGAGCCACAGCCAAAGGGGCCCCAGCAAACTTCCAGCTGCCGGCTGATGATCCAGCTGCCAGCACCCTTTCCCAGATCCTCTCATTCCCATGAGCCAGGGAAACCTTAATTTTCATAACCTGTTGTTGCTGTAGTTGGACATTATACTAAAATGTGTCCTCTACACCTTTTGAGTTGTTCTGTAACCTCACTTGCAGTGGAAGCATAAATGAGAGTCAGTCTCAATCATTCCTCCTGCATTAAGAAATTCTGCAGGGCTGGGGATATGGCTCAGGCGGTAGCATGCTCACCTGGCATGTGTGCGGCCTGGGTTTGATTCTTAGCACCACATACAAAGATGTTGTGTCAGCCGAAATATAAATATTGAAATTCTCTACTCTCTCTCTCTCTCTTAAAAAAAAAAAAGAAAGAAATCCTGCAGTAGGAGTGGAAGTGTGTGGGAAGGGCGCACCCTGCCAGGCTCCTGCGGGATCACACAGCTGCCCTGCTCTCAGCATTCATGTTAACCTTAGACTGTGTCACCTGAGCAGGGAGTAGAGATGGGACCTCAGATTCCCCAGACTTCAGAGGTGCTGGGTGTTTGCACAGAGCATGTGGATAACCTCGGGAAAATAGAGGAGATAAAATAACACAGCAGGACTCAGTGAGACCCATTTGGTGGGAGGCCAAACTACCATGTGACTCTGTCTCCCTTTCTGATTGGTGTGCCATCATCATTATTCACTCTGTGATCTGGTTGCCTAAGTAACCAAGATGATAGCACCAATCACTGGGGTCCTGTGACTGTGTCCTCTTGCATAGGCGAGCCTTCCTACATCCCTGTGACTCCATCCCTGTGGGTCGAGCTATGCTCACCTGTCCCTTTGTGATATGACTTTTGCGTGTCCCCTTCTCTTGCTCTGCCCTTTTGTGTGGCCTTCCTAGATGTCACTCAACCTGCAAAATTAACAATTAGCATTTTTAAAACCATTCTTAGGAAACACCATAAAGAGTAGCAGAAATATCTCAGGAGTTCACAATTCAGAATTCAATTTGAATTTGTCAATCATTTTATTATGGATACACTAGAGTTCCTTTTATAGTCTGGATACTAGGAAATAATTAAATATGTAATGTGAAATGTTTTCTCCTGCTCAGCAACTTGTTTTTTCTTTTTTTAAAAAATATTTTCACATGTATGATCTTTTGAACAGCCACAACAATGTTTATAGCAAGGTCAATTTGCAATAAGCTAGACTATGGACCAACCTAGGTGTCACTCCAAAGATGAATGGATAAAGAAAATGTGGTGTATATAATTAATGGAATATCAGTCAGGTTGAAAGTAGACTAAAATTATGGCATTTGCTAGTAAACGGTTGGAGTTGGAGAATATCATGCTAAGTGAAATAAGACAATCCCACAAAAAAAGAGGAATGTTTTCTCTAATGTGCAGATGCTAATTCAGGAGTGATGGGGCACTAGGGCAGAATAGTTTTACCTTAGATTAGGTTGAGGGAAGTGATGGGAGGAAGGGGAGAGGGATATGGGGACAGGAAAGATAGTAGTAGAATGAAACAGACATCATTACTGTATTATATATTTGATTATGTGACTAATATGATTCTGCAACATGTACATGCAGAATAAAGAGAAATGATATCCCATCCACGTATGATATATCAAAGTTTATATATGCACTCTGATGTCATGTACAACTAATTAAACAAATAAAAAATTATATTTTTTTCACAAAAATTTGTATGTATAATAACTAAAATGATGTATTAATTATATTTTGATGTATACATACATTTTGGGATGGTTAAATATAGAAACTGTTCTCATGTTCTTTTAAAAATTGGAGGAGATATTCTTTATGTCAAATTTCCTGTTCTTACTGGTGAGGTGGTACATGCCCATAATTCTAGTGGCTCAGGAGGCTGGACCAGGAAGACTGTGAGTTCAAAGTCAGTCTCTGCAATTTAGCGAGGCCCTGAGCAACACCGTGAGTGAGACCCTGTCTCTGAATAAAATATAAAGAATAGCAGGAGATATGGCTTAGTGCTTAAATGCCCATGGGTTTAATCTTCATTAAAAAAGAGAAAAAAAAGAAGAAAAGAAAAAAAGAAAGAAAGAAAGAAAGAAAATGAAAGAAAAAGTATTCATAATTTGTTTTCTTTGTTTGGTTTAATGCAATTTCAAAGGCATGTTATTCTCTTTCAAGAGCATCAACATTTCCTCTCATTTTTGCCCTGAGAATTCTAGTATATTCAGCATTTTGATTTCTGAATGCTCCATGAGTGTATTTTTTCACTTTTTAATTTCTTCTCTTTTGATACACATGATACTAGAGTGTATTCTGACCTTTTATGCATAAATAGGCTATAACTTATTCTAAGTAGGATCCCTGTTTTGTGGATGAACATGATGTGGTTACCTTGGTTGTGTATTCAAAAAGAAACATAGGAAACTGATGACCCATAAAATCTGCTTTCTTCACTCTTCCCCTTCTGCCTTCCCTTCTTTCTCTTTAGTCTAAAGCAATAGACTTCTATTTTTTGTGTCCTCACCTTCCATGGTTGTGTGTAACCACCCACATATATGTAGAAACATTCAGCCTTTGGTTTTGGGGGGTTGGCTTCTTTGTTTGCATGATAGACTCCACTTTCATCCATTTACCAGTCAAGGCCATATTTCATTCTTATTTAGAGTTGAGTAATATTCTAATATGTGTGTGTGTGTGTGTGTGTGTTTTCTCCATTATTCTGTTCAAGGGCATCTAGGCTGATTGCATACTTTAGGTATTGTCAATTCAGTTGCTATAAATATTTAAGTGCCTGCATCACTGAACGATGCTATTTTTAATTTTGGGGGGTATAAGCTGAGGAGTGGGATAACTGGGTCAAATGGTAGCTCCATTCCAAGTTTTCTTAGGAATCTCCCTATTGCTTTGCAGAGTCCATGCACCAATTTTCAGTCTGACCAACAATTTATGAGTTTGGCTTTTCCTCCCCATTCTTATTTATATTTACTTGTGTTCCTGATAATTGTCATCCTTACTGGAGTGAGATAGAATCTCAGTGTAGTTTTCACTTGTATTTCTCTAATTCCTAGAGATGGCAAAGTTTTATTCACATATTTGTTGATCGTAGATGACTGTGTGCTTAATGTGTGACTGATGCTGGGGCTCCAGGTTCATCCTATTGCAGATGAACATTTAACTTTCCTAGAAACCTTTTAGAAAACACTTCTTTCCTCATTGATGGTTGCAATCCGACTGCTAAAATGAATTACTCACAAATGTGTTCATCATCCAATCTTCAAATATTTCCATTCGTTTATAGGAATCTGTTCTCATGCTACAGCTCCATGGCTTGATCACTGTAGTTTTTTAGTGAACATTGATGTCACTGTGTTAATGTTGAACCAGGATGAAATGAAAATATCACCAACTCCAATTTTAAATCAAACTAAAGCAAGCTTGTATTGTGTACACAAAAGCAGTACACAAGTGGCTGTCTCTCCCAAAACTAGGATACAGATCAGCACCCCAGCTCTTCAGGTGAAAGGTTTTATAGCTCCAAATGTTACAATGGTGGAGGAGTGCCTTGGGAATTTACAGCTAATAGAATTTTGGCAAGCATAATAATAGAATTCTGGAAAGCATAATACAAAGGCAGATAGCAGGTTAATAATCTACATGGCTTAATATTTCATGGTAGGGAGTAAATTGAGATTCCAACATCAGAATTTATGAGGTGCTCCTGGGGTTTTAGGGAGGGTTGTTACCTTGTCAAAAACAGACAAGTATGGGTGAGTTCAAAGCCCAGGCAGGAATTTCAAACAAGTTTAAACAGGCTGTGAGGCCAAATAGAAATCTTAGTATTTTTTAGCAAAACAGAAATGAATTTTTCTTAACTCTTTCAAGAGATGACTCCCAATCCGAAAAAGAATGGAATTTCATTTGGTTCATCATTAAACCACAGAATTTTCTCATGAATTTTAAAAATAAAATATAAATAAATAAAATATAATAAAATAAATATATAATAAAATAAATAATATAATATATAAATAATATATAATATATAATATAATATATAAATAATATAATAAAATAAAATATATAATAAAATAAATAAAATAAAATATAAATAAAATATAAAAAATAAATGTTAAAAAATTCAAAAAATAAATCCATTATATACAATAAGATTTAAGAAAAAAGCCTGAGTACTGATGCTCATTCCATTTAGCTGGAAACATATTGCTTCATCCTAATTCTCCCTAGACTTGAGCACTGATAATTCAGTGAGAAATAAACATTCATCAAGCTGAGGCTTGAATGTGAGTCCACATGAAGTGAGGCCTCCAAGAAGTGAAAAAAAAGGGGTGTCTTCAGTTCATGTCTGTCTACAATCTGATATGGATTCATTCCTTCATCAACAAAAGTAAAAATAATAATGCTTACCTTGAAACAGGTAGCAAGGCTGAGAGAAAATGCAGCTCAGTGGTAATGAACCCAATGCCCAGTACTGCAACAAACAGATGCATAGAAAAGGCACTTGTTGTGGCTCACATCTATAATGCTAGAGACTCAGGAGCCTGAGTCAGGAAGATCTTTCGTTTCAGGTCAGCCCCAGAAATTTAGTGAAACCCTGTATCAAAAAAGAAAAAGCACCAGGTGCAGTGGAATGTGTCTGTAATTCCACTGGCCCAAGAGGGTTAGACAGGAGGATTATGGGTTTAAATACAGTCTCAGAAATTTAGCGATGGCCTAAGCAACACACCAAGACACTGTCTCTAAATGAAATATAACGGTGGATCTGGGGATGTGGCCTAGTGATTAAGAACCCCTTGTCTGGGCTGCAGATGTGTCTCAAGCAGCAGAACGCTCACCTGGCATGAGCAGGGTGCTGGGTTCCATTCTCAGCACTGTTGGGACCTCTGCTGACCATGGAAGTGCAATTGCTGGGAAAAAAGAAATCCACAGTCTTGTGTTTCTGGTTTTATGATTCTCCATGTACATGGCAGAGCTTGAGAAATGGCTTCCATATATGTGCCTGAAGGGCCCCAAGATATGGCTTCCACAAACACAAAGAATAACTCCCCAGCAACAGGGCACACATATCTAATTGGGTATTGTTTCTGCAACTTAGGGTAACGGGGCTCTGTTTCTGTAACTGGGGTACCTAGGCTACCCCAACCTGGGGGACTCTCTGATCTCTGATTAGCCCCTGCCTTTGCCCCCACCTCCCTTCTCTTCTCTCTATATAAGTCCTCTCCCTCCACAATAAACTGAGTTGCTGCGCCATCTTAGCTGACTCAACTCCTGACTTGGTGTGATTTTTGCCAGGCAGGGTCGGGACACTCGCCCTCTCGCTCAGCCTGGAGACTCTCACTAGCTGGTCTAGTGATTCTCCCCAACCTCTGTCGGAGGGAGGTCCGACACAGCACCACATAAAAAAATTTAAAAATAAAGATGTTGTGTCCACTCAAAACCAAAAAATAAATATTAAAAATTCTCTGTATATATATATATATATATAAATTTCTTCTTTAAGAAAGATCCCGTTGTACTAAAAAGAGAGTGATAGAGAGAAAATAGAAAGACAAATCAGAAAGTAGGGGCTGAGGATGTGGCTCAAGTGGTAGCTTGCTCGCCTGGCATGCGTGCGGCCCGGGTTCGATCCTCAGCACCACATACAAATGAAGATGTTGTGTCCACCGAAAGCTTAAAAAATAAATATTGAATTCTCTCTCTCTCTCCTCTCTCTTAAAAAAAATCAGAAAGTAGATTGTATTCACACAATTCCAACAAGTTCCTCATGGGCCCCACTCTCACTACCAAGTACTTAGGGTCTGTGTGATATTGGTACTCTGTGAAAATTTGAAAAAAAATGTTTTTTCATAATATCTAGAGACAGAAAAAAAGGGACTTGAAAATTTCTACCAGGCTTGGTAGAATGGGTTTGGAAACAGTAGTCACAACATATATAACTAAGTTAAACTGTCATTACTTTAACTTAATCACTTCAACTGAGTTTCCTGCAAATGTGACTGCCATTGGGGTAAAGGTTCAGAGACCACATTGCTCGGGTTGTAGATTAGTGTGAGGTCAGCTTGGGCAACAGAGTCCAACACTGTCTCTAGGAAAAAAATGAAGGTAATTTTGGTGAGGGTGTAGCTCAGTGGTAAAGCAGACATGGGTTCTATCCCCTGTGGAAACCAGTGACAGTGATTGGGAGACAAGTGTCTGAGATTGGGGTCTCTGATGAGTTCATGGCAGTTCCACGCTCAGTGACTGGGAAGGTTTCCATGCAAAAGTATAGGATGCCTGGTTGCTGTGGTAATGCTCTCCATGGGGGTAACTCTGTTGTGAAAGTCTTCTCAGCTTTGAACATATTCTCAGGCACACACCTCCTGGGAATAAAGGAACTTCCTGGCTAAGACAACCACAATGTTTCACCAGTTGTGCTGCTCCTGGATCTGCCCAGAAATTAGTAACCTTAAACGATGGACTTTCTTAAGAGCTGCACAGTGCTCATAACATTGTGCATTTCAACTGTGGAATGTAACTGAGGAAATAGCTGCATACTGTTGCTAACTGTGTAACTTTCATGAATACAAAGAATAATGCTTGCATAGTCTTTAATCTGATTAATGAGATATATATAATAAAGATTGCTGGTGTAATACTTTAGACCTGCTGCTCCATTAGAGAGGAGTGCTCCACCTGATCCCGGCTGTTCTATCTTCAAGTTCTGCGTGTGTTACTCTTTATTTCTTCCAATCTCCCATCAGCCTTGCCAGAACCTGCAACTTTGGCCACACTGGTCGCAGCAATGCCAAGTAACAAAAATAAATGAATAAAGTAAACACGATCAATTTACAATTAAATTACTTCATATGTTTTTTGATACGTTAAAACAAAATGTATGGAAACTAACATTTACAATAAAATGGGATGGGCTTCTCAGGATATTTAATAGTCTAATATTTTTCAATTTGCTAAATATTGAAAAACCAGAATTATATCTAGGCATCCTGAAATCTTTAAACACAGTCACTGATAATCATAGAGAATCAATGAAATGCCAACTACAGAAACACAGATATTCTCTATCTCAACTTTTGCCTGGGGTACATTACTGCTGATTGGATGTGGCTCCATGTCTAAGTATTCATGCTCAATACCAAATATAATGAAAATTACTAATCCTATCTAATTAACAACTGGTATATATTTTGGCCTCAGATTTGGCTAATATCTTCTGTTTTCTCTATTTTAATAGCATTCTAATGCAAATTGCCCTTATCACTAACAGCACCAAATAAATTTTCAGACTACTCATCAGCTTTTCACAAGTGACCTGAGCAGAGACTCACAGCATCACGTTTTTGCAAGAGTACATCCTAAATTGCTGACTTCCACCTCCAAGGGTCCTTGATACACTTCTTAAAGACAAGAATATCTGACTCTCTTAGACTGCATGGGACCATGTTGCAATGTATTCCTCATTTATCAGTTTCACTTGAGCTCCCCAATGACATCTTCTAAAAATCAGAGACCTCCATATGGAATTCCTCCACCAACTCTCTGAAAACACAGGCACTTTTAGCACATTCAGAAACTCCTGCACAACAAAAGCTTCCACAAACTCTATGATAAGGACATTATGGCCACTTGTGATGACTACCAATTACTAAGGGTTCCTAGAGCAGGATGCTGCCCCTTATGGACCTTGCCTTATTATTTTATTTAAATCATAGACTTGCTTTTTATTGAATTTTACAGAGTTCCTAAATTAGTAAACCATGCCTGAGAACCCAAAGAAGAAAACAGTATAATGGACAAGCCCCTCCATCCATAATACAGTTTATCAAATATTGGTTCCTAATGTATTTTTCTTGGAGGTACTGGGAATTGAACTCAGGGACACAACCACTGAGACACCTTCCAGGCTTCTTTTTAGTTTATTATTTGAGTTTTTTAGAGACAGCATCGCACTGAGTCCTTTACTCTTTGTAATCCTGGTAAGTCACCTTACAAATCACAACACTTGGGCTAAGGTTGTGGTTCAGTAGTTGACAAAATGCCTAGCATATGTGAGGCACTGGGTTTGATTCTTAGGACAACATATAATTAAATAAATAAATGTCAACCGACAAGTAAGAGATAATTTTTAAAAAATGAATAAATGGGCTAGGGACATGGCCTCAAATTGTGGTGTGCTCACCTGGCATGCGTGGGGCACTGGATTCGATCCTCAGCACAACATAAAAATAAATTCAAGATGTAGTGTCCACTGAAAACTAAAACATAAGTAATAAAAATTCTCTCTTTAAAAAAAAAGAATAGAAAGCAAAATCCTTCTGCCTAAGAATCTTGAGAAACTGGGATTTCAGGTGTATACCACAGAACCAGGGGATTAACAAGAATTTTGAGGATTTCACAGTCTTTCATAAAATTTTAACAAGAGTGGAATTTAAGTCTGCTGCAAGTCTTTAAAACTTCTAGTACACTGTATCATTAAATAAACCTCTTCATATTCATCTCAGTTTGTTTCACATAAGCATCACACTACAAAAGTTTGTGACAAAATGCATACATGAAAGGAAAATATGTGATTCAAGATCCAAGAGGTTACTGTTATTGCGTTTGGCCCCCAAATCATGTCTTTAGTATGACACTGAATATTTTAATTATCATTTAATCATTATATATTCTCACTACTTGCTCTCCTAAAAACCCAAACACATCATAATGTGGCCATCAGAAGAAACATTTCACCAATCTGCACCAAAGGCTGGAGTGGAGAGGCCTAAACTAAAATACACAATATATAATAAAATATGAGACACAAAAGATTTAAAATACAGGAAAATGGAACCTAACAATGAGAGATTTAACCCATAAAACATGTTGCTTTCAAATCCTCATGTTGATGCAATGTTCCTGTCCAGTGCAGGGTGCACTTTTGTTACCGCTGAAGAGATAAACAAAGAAATGAAGGCACTCACATTTTCACACACCTACAGTGGTTTTCTCAAAAGAAATAAATAAAATGAAATAAAATAAAAATTTCCTCAAGTCTGAACAAGTTCAAATAAATCTGAAACAAGCAAAGGTCCTACCACATTTCTATATACAGGGCTTTTCTCTAGTGTGATTTCTTAAATGCTGTTCAAAGGGACCTGGAAAGTTGAAAGTCTTACTACAATTTTGAAAGAGAGAAAAAGGATCTTCCCAGATGTGAATTCTTTATGTCTTTGAAGAAAACTCTGAAAGCTGAATACTGCCTCACATGGCTTATCCTCAGCATTTTCTACAGTATGAGTCCTTTCATACAACTGAACAAAACTAGAACAGCTCAACAACTCATATACTTTTTTGCATAGGATTTATTCTTTTTATTCCAAAAGAATCTTCTGAGGCCTTAGTAATAGACTGAGAAAACTAGATTTCCCACATTTCTCACACTCACAGGACTTCTCTCTGTGTTTTCATGTATGAGAAGAAAAACAGGGCTGGAGGGGAAGCTGACAGGATGTAGCTTTTCTCTGGTATGTATTCCAGGGGCTTCTCTCTGGTATGTATTCTTCCATGTTTATGAAGCTGATGGGATGTAGCAAAGGTGTAGCCACACTGCTTACATTCAGAGGGTTTGTTTGTCAATGTGAATGAAATGGTTTTGAAGGCAATAGGGAAAATGGTATAATTTGTGATAATTTTATACATTTAAAGAGTCACTCAGTTGGAAGTATCGGTGTATGCCTTTAATGCCTGAGACTTGAGAGGCTAATTCTGAAGGATCAGTATTGGAGGCTAGCCTCAGCACCTTAGGAAGACCCTAAAGAATGCAGCTAGTCCCTGTCTCAAAATAAAAAGCAACTGGAATGTAGCTAAGTGGTAGAGCACAACAAGACTAAATCCCAAGTCTCTCTCTCTCTCTCTCTCCCCCTCACCCACACATTTTCAGCACTGTGAGTACTTTCTTGTCTTTGAGAATGACATCAAATATTTATTTACCAGGTTTTACATTCAAAGGATTTTTCTCCAGTAACTTCCTACATGTATATGAGTGAAACAGTAATAATAGAAAAGTTTACCAATTGTTTTCATGCGTATGATTTCTCTGCAGTATCTGTTCTTTCACTTGTGTGAAGCAGACAGGATATGGCAAAAGCTCTTCCACATTGTTGTTATTCATAGCACATTTCTCTGGTATGTATTCTTTCATGTCTGTGAAGCGTAGGGGATGTAGCAAAGGCTTTGCCACACTGCTTACATTCATAGGGCTTCTCTCCAGTGTGCATTCTTCCATGAATCTGAAGGTAACTGGATCTAGAAAAGGCTTTGCCACACTGCTTACATTCATAAGGCTTCTGTCCAGTATGAGTTTTTTCATGTGCATGAAGGTGACTGGATATAGCAAAGGCTTTGCCACACTGCTTACATTCATATGGCTTCTCTCCAGTGTGCATTCTTCCATGAATCTGAAGGTAACTGGACGTAGCAAAGGCTTTGCCACACTGCTTACAATCATAGGGCTTCTCTCCAGTATGAATTTTTTCATGTAAGTGAAGGTTAGAGGACTGAGTGAAGGCTTTCCCACACTGCTTACATTCATATGGCTTCTCTCCCGTATGAGTTCGTTCATGTATCTGAAGGCCAGAGGCAGTAGTGAAGACTTTTCCACATTGTTGACATTCAGAGCATTTCTCTCTAGTATGTCTTCTTCCATGAATCTGAAGGTTACTAGATGTAGAAAAGGCTTTTCCACACTGCTCACATTTATAGGGCTTCTCCCCAGAATGAGTTTTTTCATGTGACTGAAGGTAATTGAATGTAGTAAAGGCTTTGCCACACTGCTTACATTCATAGGGCTTTTCGCCAGTATGTAGTCTTCCATGAATCTGAAGAGAACTGGATGTAGTAAAGGCTTTGCCACACTGCTTACATGCATAGGGCTTCTCTCCAGTATGAGTTTTTTCATGTGTGTGAAGGTTAGAGGACTGAGTGAAGGCTTTGCCACACTGCTTACATACATAGGGCTTCTCTCCAGTATGAGTTTTTTTATGTGAGTGAAGGTTAGAGGACTGAGTGAAGGCTTTCCCACACTGCTTACATTCATATGGCTTCTCTCCAGTATGAGTTCGTTCATGTATCTGAAGGCCAGAGGCAATAGCAAAGGCTTTTCCACATTGTGGACATTCATAGGGCTTTTCTCTGATATGTATTCTTCCATGTATATGAAGCTGACAAGATCTAGCAAAGGCTTTGCCACACTGCTTACATTCATAGGGCTTCTCTCCAGTATGAATTTTTTCATGTGAGTGAAGGCCAGAGGACTGAGTGAAGGCTTTTCCACACTGCTTACATTCATAGGGCTTCTCTCCAGTATGTGTTCTCTGATGTGTTCTAAGTAAACTGGGATAAGCAAAGTCTTTCCCACATACCTTACATTTGAAACCTTCATTCCCCATGTGTGTGATCCTGTGCCTTTGAAGACTTGTGTATGAAATACAGGTCTGACCACCTCCTTTACATTTATGCACTTTCTCTCCAGCATGAGTTCTTTCATGTCTTCTTAATAAAGAGGAGAAACAAAAGGCTTTCCCACATACCTCACATTGAAAACGTTGACGTTCACTGTGTGTTCTCATGTGTCTTGGAACACCCGTGGGAGAAGACGAGGCTTCACCACATTGCTGATATACATAGGGTTGCCACCCAGTATGAGTTTCTTTATGCCTTTGAATGTCACTGGAATGACGGATGACTTTCCCACGTACTGTACATTTAAAAGGTCCATCTCCAGTTTGTAATAACATTTGTGTGTAAACATTTTTTGGAGAAACCAGAGATTTCTTATATTGTTTAAATTCACAAGACTTCTCTTCACATTCCCCATTCTTGTAGTATTTGTGTCCAGAGTATGATGTGATCTGCCTATGAAGGAATGAAGGTCATATGAAGTCTTTTGCACACATAATGAAGTCACATGGATTTACTCTAAACAATCCTTTTCAAAACAGCTTCTTTATGGCTATTATCCAAATAGTGGTATTCACATATGCAATTTCATAGTACTTTTTGCATGTCAAATACTTTGAAAAGACGGAATATCTGTTACAGCTAAGTACATATTCAGGTAAAAAGCAGTATAAGAATAAATACTTCTCAAATTATGCATTTTTCTTTCGTTGGTTTCCTTTAAATATTATATGACCGTTCTCAGACTCCCTCATGGACTCCTCTTGTGAGGACAGTTACCTTACATTGCTCCCAGAGTTTTCAATCTGAACTTCAGTGGTCTTGTCTTCCCACTTGTTTCCTAAAATGAGAGAACAGAACAATCTTTATGAATACTTAGGAGCTAACAATGCTTTGCCAAATGATACATGCTATTTATGCTGCAATAATTCACCAACTGATTCCCTTTTCACCTTCTACATAAATGACCAAAATAAACATGAGTTCTCTATTTGATTAATTTTAAAAACATCATTATTACCTATAGAAGACAGGTTTCTGAGGACTTCCAACATCACATCTCTGTAAAGTTTCTTCTGGGAAGGATCCAGCAAAGCCCACTCCTCCTGGGTGAAGTTCACAGCCACATCCTTAAAGGTCACTGAGATCTAAAATATCCCACCAAATGTATAGTGGGGGCCAGGAGAGACTGACAGCATGAGAAATCTAAACTCAACATGCATGGTGTTCACATGATTCCAGGAGGAACCCTAAGGTAAAGGATGAACTTTGGCTTATCATAACATGTTGCTTCATCCATTCTCTTCGTCAAATGTTCAACACTGGTTTAGTAACTAACAAACACCCTACATCAATGCAATATTTTGAAAACAGTGGCGACGATCGGCTGGAGAGAAGGGGTATTCCATACTATGAGTCATGACACATTTAATTGTCACCCTGATTGGATTAAAAGATACAAATTAATGAAAATCTGTGTGTGTCCAAGAGGGTGTGTCTACAAATGATTGGCATGTGGGATAGTGAGCCAAACTGGGAAACATTTTTAAGGTAGGCAGCACCATCCAATAGGACTGTGTCTTAGGTGGAACAAAAGTTGAAAGAAGAAGGAAGCAGAGCAGAGCAAGCCCCTTTCTTCTCCAATAGGTTCTTGATTGCTACTGCAATGGCCTGAGGGTATCAGACTCTGCCTTGTTCTCTCTCCCAAAGCGGACTCTGCCAGTGATTCTCCAGGGAGTTTCCAGAACCTTTGGTCTGGACTAGGGCAGCACCACTGATCCCTCTTGTTCTGAGGCTTCAGCCTGTTGGACTCTGCAGCAACTACTCTGAAAACTTTCCAGCTGCAGATGGCCACTGTGGACATCCAGCTTTGGGTCAAGTAGGCCAATCGAATAAGTCCCCTTTTATAATCAAACTTCCTCTTGAGAACACTGACTAATAAACTATATAAGTCAAAAATTGCTCTGAAAAACAAAGTCTAACTAATAAGGAAGTAAATAAACTACCAAGACATGAAGTTTTACAAATATATACATAAGAAATAATAGTATATGCCAAATACCATTTTTATAATAATGCAAGAATAAAGCAACTAGTCATACGTACAAATTTCAAAACTATGGACAAAAGCAAAGAAACTGATTTTCAATACTATTTCCATCTGGAAATAAATTGGATGATAAATCTTCAAAAGTCATTCCAGAGACTGGGGTTGTGGCTCAGTGGTAGAGCACTTGACTCGCACGTGCAAGACCCTGGGTTCAATCCTCAGCACCACATAAAAATGAATAACTAAAATAAATGTATTGTGTCCAACTACAAATGAAAAATAAATATTTTTTTAAAATGACATTACAACTGCTGGTGTGGTAGTTTGCACCTGTGAGTTCAGCCACTAGGGAGGTTAAGGCAGAGAAATGGCAAGTTGGAGGCCAGTCTCAGCAACTTAGCAAGATACTCAGAAATTTAGTGAGACTGATCTTCATTAAGAATAAAAAGGAGGTAATGGGACTGTAACTGAGTGGCAGAGCACATGGTAGTATGTGTGAGGCACTGGGTATAATCCTCAGCACCACAAAAAAATAAACAAAATAAAGGTATTCTGTCCATCTATAACTATATATATATATATGAAGAAGGGCTGAGTATGTGCTCAGTGGTGAATGGGGCTGGGGATGTAGCTTAAGTAGTAGCGCACTCGCCTCGCATGCACAGGGCCCTAGGTTCGAGCCTCAGTACCACATAAAAGTAAAATAAAGATGTTATATAAACCGAAAACTAAAAAATAAATTTTTAAAAATTACATTGAAGATGGGAGTGATGGTGCACACCTGTATCTCAGAGGTTCAGGAGTCTGAGGCACTAGGCGATGTAGCAAGACTCTGTACCAAAACAAAGAAACTAAAAGGGGTTGGTTAAGCACTTCTGGGCTCCATTCCTGATACCAAAAATACCATGAACTTGCCAAGGCCAGACAAGGACAGTGAAAAACTGTCATCCTTTGTCCAATTCATCACCTTATGAAGCACAGATACTAGTTTTCATGAAACCACATTCATAAATTTATCCACCACTATTTTTGTAGAATTGGACTCAAAATCATCAGCAATAATGCAAGACAGAGTTTCTCTGTATCTTATGTGAGATTTTGGAATCTAGGACTGCATTTCAATTTGAAATAACTGAAAAGACAAGATTGAATCTTACAAACATTCTACATAAACTCAGGGGTAGCAAATGGTAAATTAGGTAATTAGGTGTGTTCTTTTTTTTTTTGTACCCCCGAAATAAAACCCAGAGATATTTTACTTCTGATCCACATCCCCAGTGTTTTTTATATTTTATTTTGAGACGCAGTCTCACCAGGTTGCAGAAGGCCCAGCTAAGTTGCTAAGGTTGTCCTCAAATTTGCAACACTCCTGTCTTAGTCCCTGGAGCTGGAAGGATCACAGTTGTGCCCCAGTGTACCTGGCTGTAAGCTGGGAATTTTGACAATGAAAATAAAACTAGAGGGCTGGGAATGTGGCTCAAGCAGTAGCATGCTCGCCTGGCATGCATGCGGCCCGGGTTCGATCCTCAGCACCACATACAAACAAAGATGTTGTGTCCACCAATAACTAAAAAATAAAATATTAAAATTCTCTCTCTCTCTCTCTTTTAAAAAAAATATAACTAGACTTTAAAATCCAATTCTTTCTTGCCTCTTAATAATAGTCCACCCCATATGGTTCTGAATAAATAAACCTGGGCCTCAGATAAGTGAGCACATCATTTCAAAGTGATACACAGAAAGCTTTGGTGCTGAGGGAACACACATGTGTCAGGCTCAAGGGGCAGGGAAGGTCCCTGACAGCTGGGACATGCTCCCTCCAGGTCTTGCTCACTGACAGCCTCCAGGATCACTCTCCCATGAACCTGGATCATGATTCCAGTCTATGAGGCTTTTCAGGTTTGCACAGCTCTGCACTGGGGTCGTGGTCCTTATGCTCTGGGAGAGGTTTCGCTCCTTCACACTGTGAGAGACTGAAAGGGCAGGAGTCACAGCTGACCTGGGCCCTCAGCACCAGCATCCACAGGCTGACTGTCCAACTTTCTCCAAGGAATGGGAACAGGGCTTGGGGAAAACAAGGTTCCAAGAAGTTAGTTGTCTACATGAGGCTTGTTCCGGGACATTCCTTAGCCCCAAGACCTCAGGTGAGCCCCCAAGATGCTGTACCTCACAACTTAGGCTGTCCTCTAAGAGGAGCTGACCCAGGGCCTGAAATTCCTTTTACCATGCAGGGCACAGGACACCTGTGAGCACATGGTGGCAGCCCCAGGAATGGATAGTAGCTGAGAACATAGGACTCTCTGAGGTGTCCAAAGAAAACCTGGCTGAGAAAATCAGATTTGGTGTCTACATCTTAGGAAGATTAAAAAAAAAAACAGAATTTAGGCAGGTGTGAACTGATGTTCTCTATGAACTTGCTCTATATCAATGAACCTTCAGACTACCGGACATTGGGGAACTAGGCCACCATGAGGTATAAGACAGGGTTCTGCATCATTGGCAACAATTATCTTGGCCTCTCTAAAGCTCTTTCAAAGCCAATTACCTTAATTTCTGTATTAGTCAAAAATTCTCCAAACAAATGAACTTCTCAGAATATATTACCAACCTTACCCAACATATAACCACCATCTCCCAAAGCTAACAATGTAGTAAGGGACCTACAGAAGAAATTTCCCCTTTTTCACTGTAGCCACCCATCTGATGATCCTACCAATGCACTTGGTTACTGTATTCATGCATAACTTCCTTTTCAAATGTTCTTGTCAGGCATGCACAGTGGGGCACAACTATAATCCCAGCAGCTTGAGAGATTGGGTCAGGAGGACTGCTAAATTCAAAGCCAGCCTCAGCAACTTAATGAAGCCCTAAGGAACGTAGTGAGATCATGTCTCAAAATAAAACATAAAAACGGTTGCTGATATGGTTCAGTGATTGAGTTCCTCTGGGTTCAATCCCTGTTATTAGAAAAGATGTAATTTCTTCCAGAATGGGACACATACATCAATAAGGATAGGGTGAATCCATGTTCCTGAGGATGGTCATTAATATTTGGGTCAAAATAAACTATTTTCCTCAGGTATGGTGGCCAGTGATTTAATTCCAACAGCTTGAGATGCTGAGACAGGAGGATCAGAAGTTCCAGGCAAGCCTAGACAACATAGCCAGATCCTGTCTGAAAATAAATTTTAAAAGGGCTGGAGATGAATGACAAGAGAATAAATCAGACACTATTATCGTATTTGACTACATGACCCATGTGAATGGACATTAGGTACAACCAAAAAAAAAAAAAAGAAGTTACACTCTATTTACATATGGTGTGTCAAAATGCATTTTACTGTCATGTAAAAGTAACAAAAGTCAAGAAAAAAATACCTTCTACCAAAAACAAACAAATAAACATACAAAAAAGAGCTGAGGATGTAGCTAAAGATTCAATATCCCTAGTATGAATAATGCACTGCCTTATTTCATTTAAAGCAGCTATTTTACCAGAACACAAGATGTGTCAAGTTACTATTCTTTCCCCTAAAGGATGATATTCAGAAACAGAAAAAAAAATTATGGGCTATGGATGTGGCTCAAGAAGTAGCATGCTCGCCTGGCATGAGTGCGGCCAGGGTTCAATCCTCAGCACCACATACAAACAAAGATGTTGTGTCTGCCAAATTAAATAAATAAATATTAAAATTCTCTCTCTCTTAAAAAGAAAAAAAGGTTATGCTTGCCAGAGATAGTGGCACATGCCTGTAATCCCAGGGACTCAGGAAGCTAAGGCCGGATGATCATAAACTGGAGGACTGTGTCCAAAACAAGTGGTATATGATCTCTTTTTAAAATACTGGGGGGGGGGGTTCCTGAGGATTTTACTGATAAACCTTCTCTAGTTTTGATCCCCAATATAAAAAGAAAATATTCCTTGCAATACTTCACTAAAGGAAAAGTGAAAGTGAATAGACTGTGTTCATTTGAAACACAGGAAGAAAATATATTTGAGAGTGATGGGAAGTGGAGAGGAAGATGGCATTTTAGAACGCAGCAGGCAACTGCAAATGAAGGACCTACAGCAGCCTTCACAGACTCTGAACAGGGAAAAGGAAAGTGGATTTGCATCCTGCTTCCTACACATTTGGAACAGTGGGTGCAGGCCAGCAGCAGTGAGGGGAGGGGAGGGGAAGCCAGGGACCTGAGCAGCCCATTCAACAATGGAAGCCACAGAATGGAGCCCAGGGCCACCTTCCAGCCAGAATTGGGCCTCATGCTCTGAGCTGACCTCAGGGACCAGCCCACCCCTCAGGCCCAGAGGGCAGAAGCCCAGAGACAAATACCATGGAGGACTAGGCAGCACCCTCTGCACCAATTTCGGGCACCCAACACCCAGCTCACCCGGTTGGACCAGGGGATAGAGGCTTTGGGTCAGTCGCCAGGGAGGTGACTTCAAGTTTCTACCATCCAGCCCAACCCCCAGGACCAGGGTAGAGACCCAGGGCAACCTCCAGAGGAGACTCCGCCAGGCTCTGCAGCTCACTGGTTTGCGGGGCCCCAAGGCAGGTGCTGACTGCGTACCTTCAGCCCTGGTCACATACTCACCATTTTTATCTTCCTTGGGGACCTGGTGTTCTCTTGAGGAACCCCTGAGCACCAGAGATCTCTGGGACACGGGCTGCTCAGAATCACCTAGGCCTTCAGGGCAGAGCACATGGGGCCCAGGAAGGAAGAGCGGAGTTGGTGAGGAAGAAAAGCCCACGAGATTTCCAAAGCCCGCCCTTCCCCTGTGCTCATGAATCTGATTGGACAGTTCCACCCCAGAAACACTAATGGTCCTCCTCCAGGAACACCTCTGCCTTATAACTGACAACTAATGTTATCCAATCACTTCCTAAAATTCCCTAGAGTGACAGATCCTTGGTCCCATTCCTTTTCAGGTGGAGTGTCTTTGCTGGGTTGGAAAAATAACCCAGTTAGAAGTCTTTGCTTGGAACTTGGTGAGGATGGGTTGAGCTATGGCTCTGGGAGACTGCTTTCCCAGCATGGGTGATGCCCTGGGTGTGAACTCCTCCACAGAAACAAAGAACAATTTAAAAAAAAGTTACTTGAGGAGGCTGAGGCAGGAGGAGCCCAAGGTTCAGGTCAGGATCTACAGTGTTACCCGTGTTTACTGTGACGGGTCCTTGCTTCCCCAAATGCTGAAGTATAACACAGAGAAGCACGTGGAGAGTGGAAAGTGGAAGGCTCAATTAAGGAAGAGCAGAAAAGATTCACCCCCACCCCCAGGAAGAAGGGGACTGGAAAGGAGAAATCCTTGGAAAACAGAAGTCTTCTCTCTTTTACATCTAATGTCATCTTTTGTCCTCCACATTCCTGTCCTTTATTTCTCTTTATTGTGCATGTGATGGGGGTTGCAGGTGGAAGGACAAAGGTGGGAAACTGGTGGGCTGGTGGGGCGTGGAGCAGAAACCAGGGCAGGAACAGCCTAGGGTGGTTGGATTAGCATCTTCCTGTTTTACTGGGAGCTACTTCATTAACACTTATTTAGGACCTGCCCAAGGTCATGGTGAAGTGGCTCCCTCTTTCTCCACAGAAAAGCCCTCTTCCCCATGGCTGATTTTCCGACTGTCACCAAAAGAGTCCATTGTAGATAAACTTCCTATTTTCATGTCACCCTGTTTACTTGGCCACTGGCAGAGAAGATACCAGCACTCCAGGAGCTGGACACCCCCTTACTAGTCATCACAAACCCATCCAGTATGATACTTTGAAGAAATGTGCAAAGGAGGTCTCTGGCCTTGAGCTGGGCTTCACAGAGATGTCTACATTTTTAATATAAGTTACAATTGGGCTCCATAGTAACAGCTGGCAGGGGGAGGAAAGAAAGGGGAGAAGAAGCTCTCTTCTTCTCAGGTGTTGTCCTTGAAGAGTTAACTTGCCCAGAACAGTGAAAGAAAAAGCTGCTTTTGTGTGAACTTCTGAGCCCCTCCTCTTACATGCTGGGTATAAAACTCTGAAACTCCCTGAACTTGGGGTTCAGGGGATTGATTGATTACAGCAAAGGCTACACCCTCTGAACCTGGCTGCAGGCAAGTAAAAGTGTTTCCTGCTATGTTTGGTGCCTTGCCTCATTTGTCCCTACGACAATGGGACATTAATATTTCAATTTCTCAGGTGTTGTTCTGGTTTTCCCAGGTTCAGATTAGACTCCATTTTCTTTATGGTTCCTATTGGACCACATTAACCTAGCTACATAGACTCTTCTCTTTAAACCTGGCTTCACAAACAGGGAAATCCTATCTGAAAATAAAATAAAAGGGTTGGAGATCTAGCTCAGGGATCAATCCCCACAGGGAATATACCACAGAACCTCTAAGAAAAAGATACCTATATTCATATATAGAATCACTTGGTGTGACCTCAGACAACTTAGCAAGACAGTCACAAAATTTTTGAAACAATATTTAAAGATGTCACATATATCACACTTGTGTGATATCTAAAAATAAAAAAAGTTTGACAATTATTTCTGTAATTCTCCTCACCTTCTGCCCCCTGATCTTTGAGGAGATAGCCTGAGCTAAGGAAGTAAGCAATTGGTGTTGGTGATTTGGCCCAGTGCTCTGTCCCCAGCAGAACAGGGGAAAATAAGGAAGTGGAGTGAATCCTCCAAGGCAGCAATGTGCACTGGAAATAAAATGGCTGCTTTGTGCTTAATGTCCAAGTTCTACATTCCACTATTAGGGCAGTTCTAGAAAGTGACCTGACTCTGGTGATTCCACACATCAGGTCATCTGTTTACCCCAAAACCAAACAGAAAATGTCATGATGAAAAGCAGGAAAGGAACTTTGATCAGTGAAGCTACACCAGGAAGACCAGGGCACCATGTCCTTAGCTGTCTCTTCAGGGCTGTCTAGGACTCTCAGGTTTTATAGAAAGGGCAGTCAGTCAAAGGCATGTGTGTAGAGGGCACACTGTATGTAGGTTAGGTGTCATCTGTGGCTTCAGGCATCTATGGGTCTCATAAAATGTCTGTGAGCTCATGGTCACGTGCCCCCTTGACACACTTCACCCCATTGCATGTTATGCTCCAATTCAGGACCCCCAAAAGACCATAAGAGGCCAAGATCCATGTAAGCAGCAAAGAGGTATTTATTGTGAGCTAGCTCAGTCCTCCATGTGCACACAGCAACTGGTGAAGCTGAGAGGCCCCAAACCCAGGGTTTGCAGCAGTTTTATGCACTCTTTGGGGAAGGCAGGGACTTCACATGCATCATAGCATCTCTTAGCAAATCATCACACACCGCAGGAAAATTATAAAACAACTCAAAAACATGATTAGCACATTCACTGGTGGCAACAATTGGGTAGGGGGATTCCTTTGAACTAATTGGTTTAAGCCAAGAAGGGTGTTCCTGCTGAGCTCTGGGGTTTCCCAACATATCATCAACCTCCATAAACTACTGGGAGGGTCATCTGGCACCCCAGGTATTTTCCCTGTCTCATGCTAATAGGTGGCTGCTGGGAGGTTGCTATGGGTCCCCACCTAGCCTGACTAAGTCAGGGACAGGTTGCACAGCAGATCTCTCCTGTTATTTTCAGATAAACAACTCAGCAGGGTGGGAGGGTTAGTATATGCCTAGGAGTGCTCTGTAGGTATTTCTAAGGACAAGGGTCACACCACCCCCCTCCTTGCACAGACTTTGCTCTGAGGTAGAGGCTGGTTTTTCATGCACAGGCTGACCTGAATTCATCTATCAGGTGGATCCCCTCCTTTGTGTTCTTTCCATGTCAGTGGTTCAGAGGCACCAACATTTTCAAGAAAAGCCACAAGCCCACCAGCTCCTGCCTGGTAAGCACCATATCCCTAGCTTGTGACCTAGGGCTCTCAGCTTCCTGGGTTTCAACTGATAATTAAACCAGAAAGAACAATACCCCTGCTCAGCTCGGCCCATACAGCCTGCATATGAAAGCCCACTTGGGGCACATATGGCCTGTGGTGTTGATACCGCTGGTTACTGGGGAGGAGTTCTGCCCCCTCACACATTGAAGCTTGAACATTAGAGAAGCAAGCCCAGGCAAGCACACAAAGCAGGCTTTATTCAAAAATGAGGAACATGGACTTCTCCCCAGGAGGAAGAAGGGAGCCATCCTGGTATTCCCAGAAGGGAGATGTTCAATCTTTATTTTGTGAGTCCTGGTCTTCCTTTGTTCTCCATTCCTTTCCTCCTTATCTTTCTCTTTCCTGCCTTTGTGACTAGGCCCAGACATGCTTGGTGAGATGGCACAAAGGTGACAAACAGGAAGGCTGAAGGGGGAAGGGCAGGATGGAGCAGCCAAGGACACATTAACAACCTTATAGCTCTCTGTAGGGAGGGCCAATTCCTGAGACAGAATATCTTAGCAACAGAATGGAGCAAGGGCAAATTCTTGATGAGGGTGGAGCAAGTGCTCTGAAGGAATTAATATTTCTGTTCCTCAGAGGACAGTCTGCAACTTGCCAGACTCACTCAAAATTGACTCCATTTTCCTGTCTGTACTGACTGCCTGTCTCATTCTGGCTCCAGTATCTACCCCTTCCTGGAAAGTAAATACAATTGTATTCTTTACTCCTAACTTGGACTTGGTTAAGTCTTTCACATCCTGCACGATAACCCAAAGTCATTCCACCTACCAATATTACCCATGGACATTGGGCGGGGGGCTAACATATGCACAGTCATATTCCCAAAAGTGTGGAATTGTGGCCACATACCAGTTGGGAAATGAGAACTCAACTGCAGGGGCTTTGTTCTCCACTCTGTGCTGGGCATTGAATCCATGGCAGGGCCACATTAGGCCTGAGCTATGTCCCCATACTCCTTTTTATTGTCCTACAAAGAAGGTGGGTGGGAGCATAAATGTAATGGATTTGAGTATAAATCTCTTATGAACCCAGCCTAATTCAATCTTAATATTAGGAGCCATCTCATCATAAAATCATGAAAAGTTAATTTTTGTTTTACTATAAATTTCTAGCCTTGCTGGGAATCCCTGCCCGGGGCTTGTACTCACCTAAGCCCAGCTTTCCCTGGCCAGACAACAATCCTCTCTAACACTTTTGTGGTGCCTCATAAATCCTGGCTCCCCCTGACCAAATAACAACCCTCTTGAAAACCACAGTGGTGCCTCATAAATTTTGATGTAGGGATTTGAATTTATTGACTATCCCACATGCCAATCATTTGTAGACACACCCTCATGGACACACACAGAATCTCATTAATCAGCAGTATCTCTTAATCCAATCAGGATGACAATTAAATGTATCATTACTCATAGTATGGAATACCCCCTTCTCTCCAGCTGATAGTCTCCACAGTTTTCAAAATATTGCATTGGTGTAGGGTGTTTGTTAGTTACTAAACCAGTGTTGAATATTATTTGACAAAGAGAATGGATGAAGCAACATGTTATAATAAGCCAAAGTTCATCCTTTACCTTAGGGTTCCTCCTGGAATCATGTGAACATCATGCATGTTGAGTATAGATTTCTCATGCTGTCCATCTCTCCTGGCCTCCACTACACATTTGGTGGGATATTTTAGATCTCAGTGACCTTTAAGGTAATTAGATCTCATGACCTTTTAAGGTTTTTTTTCTTTTTGGTTTGGTTCTCCTGAGATTAAACCCAGAGATATTATACTACTGAGCCACATCCCCAGTCATTTTTATATTTTATTTTGAGATGCAGTCTCACCAGGTTGCAGAAGGCCCAGCTAAGTTGCTAAGGCTGTCTTCAAATTTGCAACACTCCTGTCTCAGCCCCTGCAGCAAGAAGGATCACAGGTGTGCCCCACTGTACCTGGCTGTATGTTGTGGACTTTAACAATGGAAATATAACTAGACTTTAAAATCCACTTCTTTCTTGCCTCCTTAATAATAGTCCATCCCATTTGGCACTGAATAAATAAACCTGGGCCTCAATTGATATTTAATTATGGTATGAATTTAGATAATTAGTAAAAGAAAAAAATTGAGAAAAGTAAATTATTTCTAAATATAATTTCAAATAAACATGAAAAAAGATCAGATTGATAACCTCATGTATTATGATGCTTCAGTAACTTAGTTATTAGCAAGTAAAAACACACTATTTACAACCAAATAATACTACAATAATATCTATCATTTTCTTTTTCTATAGGACTGTCAATGACTCACCTACCATGAGATGGACATAATTATTCTGATTTAAAATTTTGGAAAAAGAGAGAAGAGAGATAATGAATGACACATAAATCAGATATGTTTCCTTGGGTGTCAAAAAAGCCACCACAGCATCTGCTTTATTACCTGTGTTCCAGTCTTCTAACATTGTAACACCTATCTATAAGGTTATATTAATAAACAGAGTCTGCATATAAACATAATATAAACAGAGTCTGTTTATATTAATAAAACCTCACATGGAAGCTGCCTTAACCATCATGAATTTGTTTCAATAATGGAAATGAAAGGGTAAAGTTTCTAAGCTGGAGGGCTTGAATTAAAATGTAAAAGATTAGATATTATTGAGTTCCTCTGTTACACCCAGATTCCTGAGATAGTTAAGACCACACCCTACTAGCCATTTAGCCTAGGGCCCTGTGCAGTTTGTCACAGGGCCCGAACCAATCAGTTTGAATGTGTACCCCCCTTAGGAATGACCAATCACCTCCGCCCAACCTGTTCCCGCCAATGAATGTGCCAATCACGTCTCAGAGTTGTTGTTCAATTTCCCCGCGCCTCATGATGATTTGTTCTGATGTATGCAAAGCCCACCGCCCTCTCCAAAAAGTGTACTTAAGCTCTGCTTGACCTTTGCTCTGGGCTCTGGGCTGCTCTCCCTTCTTGAGTAAGCTCAGAGCCACAGAGCACTAAAATGGATCCCCAATAAATATCCCCTTTTGCCAATTGCATGGAGTCAGTCTCTTGGGTGGTCTCTCCCTCTGACATTTCCCTAGACCCTTACAGAAAGATATTTTTTTCTCATGTAAAAATACATCAAATTGAGATCAGTGGTCCAATTTCATTTTTATCCATTGAATCAGCTGAAAGTACCTTTCCAGAAGCCCATGTCACAATGTTTTCACTTGCTTCGCTTTTCTTACATTCCCTCCAAATCATGAAGTCTTCATTTCAGCAGCACTTACAATATCAAGAAATATGCTCTCCAACAACAAAAAAAAAATTCTGTTCCAACCCGTTGTCCCATTTGGTTAACTCAATTTTGGCTGAATGAAATTTGTGTTTCCCTCAGACTACAAGTAAAAACAAATTATAAATCACAGCCAGTCACAGATGACACAAACACAGTTCTAAATGGGGGCATGTTCCAGGGAGCATAATACATCCAGGGAGCCCTGCAGTCTTCCCCTGGGTGGGCACAGGACAGGTCAATGGAGGTCCTTAAATCACACTATCACAGCAGATCAGAACCCAAGTTCTCTGCTGGATGCCCTCTCTCCTACTGGCAGGGTACCCAGGGTGTGGGCAGAGTATACCAGGGTTCCACATGACATGGGGAGTAGTCCACCCTGTGGCACACACCAGGTTGACCCTGGGGCCCAGTGTACCAAGACTCTATAGCAGGAGGAGATGCCAAACATGCACCATACACCATGTTGACCTGTGCAGAGTGGGGTCTGGCAGGAGTCCATGAGGCTAAGAGGGTATGTGTTTCCTGGTGGCCACCAAGGCCATCAAGAGAGAGGAATGTGAGTGTGGAGAACTGAGGGGACTCTGAGCTCAGGCAGTGCAGGGAAGAAGGCGACAGTGAAGAGCAGATCCAGGCAAGACTGGGTGGTCATGGCCCAGGAAGTTCATCAGACCCAGGAGTAAATGGGCATCCATGCAAGTGCCTCCTGCTCCACAGTCATTAATAGACCCAAGGACTAGCAATGTCCAGGCCTCTTGGGCACAATGACCCCAGCAGAGCACAGCAAGAACACCCAGAAGTTTATATCAACATGCAAAACCCCTTGCAGTACAGGGCAAGCACTGGAAAGCAGGATCCTGGAAATTTACTGGCTGTAGGGTCAAGAGGGGTATTGCCTTCATGAAGGCTGACCACATCCAGGGTCCTACACCCACTGTGGACTTCAAATGGGTCATGACTGCTGGTAAGGAAGCTCTAAAGTGTCTGGGAGCCTTGAAACTAGTGCTCCAGAATCCCATCAGAGACCCTGCTGTTAATGTTAAAAGAAAAATTCCTGGCTACCATGTGAAATTTTTTGCCAGTTGAGGCTCTATTACTGATGTGGGGCATATGAGGCTGGATGCCTGGGGAAGACTCAGGAAGCAGAGTCATTGACAGCAGGGCTCAGAAGGGTATCACCTAAGATTTTCTGTACCTAGATGTTGGAATTTTATTATCTTTATACCCGGGGTGGGGAGGGGGTGGGGGTTGGGGAGGGGGTGGAGGTTTATTCATTTTTATTTATTTATTTTTTGTAGGAGTCTACATAAAAATTTTTTTGGTTGTTCAAGAAAGTGAATTTTTAATCATTTTTGAGATTATTCACATGTCTTCCAAGCTTTATTAGAAAAGAAGCAGTCATATAATTACATCTTTTTTTTTTTTTAAGAAAGAGTGAGAGAGAGGGAGAGAGTGGGAGAGAGAGAGAATTTTAATATTTATTTTTTGGTTCTCAGAGGACACAACATCTTTGTTGGTATGTGGTGCTGAGGATCGAACCCGGGCTACTCGCATGCTAGGCAAGCGCGCTACCTCTTGAGCCACATCCCCAGCCCCATATATAATTACATCTTCATTCTAAAGTATATTGAGTTCTTTGCAAATCTTTTTAATGATATTTGTTTTAAACAACATTATGGTGAGGGTCTCTGGAGAAGCTTACTTAAGATTCTTAGGTGAAGAAGAGAGCACCAATACATTAGGACATTCAACTGGGGCCCCCCTTACCTAGTTTTGATCACATGCTGTGTATGAAGAAAATCATCACATGATGGTTCCAGGGCTACTGAGGTTCCCTGAACACAGAGAGAAGTCCAGCCTGGGTTTTCCGGCATATTCCACCTAAGTATTAATCATAGTGATAAAAGCTAAATTGGATGTCAGTGGTTAAAATTCCCTGCTGTTAACGATGTTTAAGAAGAAAGGGACCAGATGAAAACATGGAGGAAAACCTGCAGCGCTGCATCTACTGGCGTGGTCATCAGTGGGTCCACACACACAGCCACAGCAAACTCACCACCTGAGCAAGGGGAGTGCTCACTGCTAGAGCACCTGTCTAGCAGGCACATGGCAAGATTGGGTCCCTGGTACCAGGGAATAAGAAGAAATAGAAAGCAACTCAAATAAGTACAGGGCAAAGTATATTTTTAGAAGATGTCTCTCCTAACAATACATACAAATTACAACTTTTATAATGCTCTTTAATGTGCCTACTTACAACACAACACATGAGGCTTAGAAGAAACACGAGTGACACAGTAGTGGTCCCAGAGTCATCAACAGGCCAATAAGGCACCAAGGAAAAGGAAGAGGCCAGTTGTAGGGCACAAAGGGTCACATCTCTATGGTCCCAGCATCTAGGAGGCTGAGGCAGGGTGACCACAAGTTTGAGGCCAGCGTCACCCCATCTTAAAAAATAACAATAAAAGAGCTAGGGGGAAGCTCAGTAGTGAAGAACTCCTGGGTGAAATCTGAAGGAAAGAAGGGAGCAAAGGAGGAACAAAGAGACATTTAGCCAATGTGCCCAGAATGCTGGAGTGCACAGGCCTCAACTCACATACACAACGTGTAAGCAAACTTTAGAAACACACAAAAGAATAAGTTGAGAAGACATGATGTAATAATTGATTTTTGAGAAAAAAAAATAATGGGCAGCAATGTTGTGAGAAAAGTCAAAGAAATCAATAGTTGCATTACACAGAGAAGATGAAAGAACTGCACTAGGGAGAATATGTAGAGAAAGGGTGACTTGATCCTGTACATGCGTGTGCACGTGGGTATGGGTGTGCATGTGTGGGTGGCACAACTCAGCCCTCTCAGTTGTTTGCTTTTGTAGTGTCACTTGGTGCTTTAGATAACACTCACATGAGCACCAGGGCACGTTCCATAGTCTCTGTGACTCTGCAAAGTTGATTATCTGGTGTCTGGTGCACAGAGGGAACAAAAAAATGTTTGTGAAAAAAATTTCTGTAATACTCATGTTGATTACTTACATTTCATTTTATCATTAGATCTTAATACAAATGAATAGTTTTTTCCCTTAAATATTAAAACAATTCTCCCACCCTCTTTTCAACAAAATTATCGAAAATAAAATTTTTCAAAATGGACTTCAGTTTAGTCCAACTGGAAATATAAAAATTTGGGGTATAAGCTGTGAATTAATGTCTTTGTGATGCTCAGAATCATTGTAGAATCTTAGAGCTTTAAGGGCATTAGTATACATAAACACAGTAAAAAGGAATTCTTGCCTATGAATCAATTAAGACTTGGAAACTCTACAAAATCCAGGCATATATTGATTTACATCAAAGTCTCAAGAAACATCAAGGAGCCAGGCATGATAGCACATCTGTAATCCCAGTGGCTATAGTTTGAAAATCACAAGTTCAAACCCAGCCTCACCAACATACTGAGGCCCTTGGAAAGAATTTATAAAATACTTCAATCAAAATTAAAAAAAAATAAAAATGGGTAGGGATGGGATCAGGGCTTATGCACTTCAGATATGATGGTGGTGGTGGTGGTGATGATGACGACGATAATTATAATAGTAATGCTTATTTTCTTTGGCCCTCAATTCTATGACCCTGGTAATTAATTTAAAACTTCTCACAGTTTTTAATTTTTTCACAACATATATAAGAGTCATAAGATATATGAGGAGACAGAAAATATCATATTATTCATAAACCTGGAAAAAGTTATTTTTAATTATGAGACCAGAGTCATAAAATATCATTTGTTTGTTCTTTTCTTTTTAAAGAGAGAGTGAGAGAGGAGAGAGAGAGAGAGAGAGAGAGAGAGAGAGAGAGAGAGAGAGAGAGAGAGAGAGAGAGAGATTTTTAATATTTATTTTTTAGTGCTCGGTGGACACAACATCTTTCTTGGTATGTGGTGCTGAGGATCGAACCTGGGCCGCACGCATGCCAGGTTGAGTGGTCTACTGCTTGAGCCACATCCCCAGCCCATAAAATATTATTTGTTTGCTAAGGTCTTTAGTGGAAAATATATGGGCAATATGAGAGAAATTGGACTCAAAAGAAGAAGAGAGATGAAAACTCTAAAAAAAAATTAAAAAGCTGCCAATACAGGTTCATGCATTTTAACTACAAATCTCGTGTACTATTCTATAACATACTTCTATGTACAAAATCATACTACACACTAGATTTTGTGCACACACACACACAGAGTAAATATGAAATTATGTCATCATATGGGAGAGTTGACTACCGATCAACAAATATAGAGAGAAAAATTAAATCTAACAAGAAGAGATATTTAACAGGGAGAAACATGTTGCTTTTACATCTTCATGCTGACACAATTCCGACATCCAATCCAGGGTGCATTCTCCTTACCTCTGAATAGAAAGAAATGAAGACACACACCCTTTTTAAACGCCTACACTGGTTTTCTCAGAAAAAGAGGATTCTTGCTGAAGGGGTTGCATGACTATAATTCCACTGGAAAAGCAGGCTGAGGCAGGGGATCTCAAGTTCAAAGTCAACCTCAGCAACATAGTGAGGACCAAAGCAATTCAGTGAGACCATGTCTAAATATTTGAAAAAAAAAAAAAAGAACTAGAATGTGGCTCAGAGGTTAAGTGTCTCTGGGTTGAATCCCTGGTACCAAAAAAAAAAAGTAAAAGAAATTAAAATAAAAATTCTCAAGTCTATGTAAGTCTAAATGGATCTGAAGGGCTGGGGATGTGGCTCAGGCGGTAGCACTCTCGCCTAGCGTGCGTGCGGCCTGGGTTCGATCCTCAGCACCACATACAAGCGAAGATGTTGTGTCCGCTGAGAACTAAGAAAAAATGAATAAATGTTAAAATTCTCTCTCTCTCTCTCACTCTCTCTTTAAAAAACATAAAAATAAATAAATAGATCTGAAACAACTGAAGGTCTCACCACATTTTTATATACAAGGCTTTTCTCCAGAGTGAGTGCTTCCATGATGTTCAAAAAGAACATGCAAAAGTGAAAGTGTCATCACATTGTTTAAAGAACAGAAGGGTTTTCCCTGATGTGAATCCCTTAATGTCTTTGAAGGAAACCATGAAAGCTGAATACTGCCCCACACGGCTTTTCCACAGGATTTTCCACAGTATGAGTCCTTTCTACAAGTGAACAAAACGGAAACACTTGAACACTTACTTGCATATGATTTATTTATTTTGGCATGAATCTTTCAAGAAAAGTCTTCCCAGAACTTATAAAAACTCGGAAAATTAGAAAACTTCCCACATTAATCACATTCTCAGGGCTTCTCTCTGTATTGTCATATATGAGAAGGAAAGCAGGACTGGGATGGGAAGCTGACAGAATGTACACAATCTTCCACATTCTGAGGGGTTTTTTTCCAGTGTGAGTGAAATGACTTTGAAGGCAACAGGAAAAATGGAATGATTTTCCAAATTCTCCACATTTAATGCTTTATTCAGTTGAATCTAGTAGAGTTTGCCTTTAATCACGGAGACTCGGGGTCTGAGGCAGAAGGATCACAAATGTGAAGCCAAACTCAGCACCTAAGCAAGGCCCTAAGGAACTCAGCAAGTCCCTCTCTCAAAATAAAAAGGAAAAACGTTGTGGCTCAGTGATAGATGACCCCCAAACTAAATTCACAGTACTATTTATAGGTAGGTCGGTAGGTAAGTAGGTAGGTAGGTAGGTAGGTAGATAGATACATTTGGACATGTGAGCACTCTCTTCTCTTTGAATTTGACAAGAAATATTGATTTACCACATTTCACATTCAAAGAATTTTTCTACAGAAAACTTACTACATGTTAAAGAGTGAAACATTATTAACAGAAGACTTTGCCAATTGGTTTCATGAGTACGATTTCTCTGCACTATGGGATCCTTCATGTAAGTGAAGCTGAACAAATGTAACAAAGGCTTTTACACATAGTTTACAACCATAGAGCTTCTCTCCAATATGTGTTCTCCCATGTCTTTGAAGGTCACTGGAACTAGCAAAGGCTTTGCCACATTGTTCACATTCATAGGGCTTTTCTCCAGTATGAGATTTTTAAAGTTTGGGAAGGTAACTGGAACTAGCAAAGAAATTGCCACACTGCTTACATTCACAGGGCTTCTCCCCACGTATGTGTTCTTCTATGTCTGTGAATCCCACTGGATGTAGCAAAGGCTTTGCCACACTGCTCACATGCATAAGGCCTCTCTCCAGTATGGATTCTTTTATGTAAGTAAAGGCCAGAGGAACGACTGAAGGCTTTGCCACACTGCTTACATGCATAAGGCTTCACCCCAGTATGAATTGTTTTCTGTGAGTGAAGGCCAGAGAAACTACTGAAGGCTTTTCCACACTGCTTACACTCATAGGGCTTCTCTCCAGTATGCGTTCTTCCATGAATCTGAAGGAAACGGGATCTAACAAAGGCTTTCCCACACTGCTTACATTCATAGGGCTTTTCTCCAGTATGAGTTTTTTCATGTGAGTGAAGCTCACTGGATCTAGTAAAGGCTTTGCCACACTGCTTACATTCATAGGGCTTCTCCCCAGTATGTGTTCTTTCATGTCTGCGAAGGCTATAAGACCTAGGAAAGGCTTTGCCACACTGCTTGCATGCATAAGGCTTCTCTCCAGTATGAATTTTTTTATGTGAGTGAAGGCCAGAGAAACTACTGAAGGCTTTTCCACACTGCTTACATTCATAGGGCTTCTCTCCAGTATGAATTCTTCCATGAATCTGAAGACAAGTGGATTTAGTAAAGGCTTTGCCACACTGCTTACATTCATAGGGCTTTGCTCCAGTATAAGTTTTTTCATGTGAGTGAAGGATACCGGATGTAGCAAAGGCTTTGCCACACTGCTTACAGTCATAGGGCTTTGCTCCAGTATGAGTTTTTTCATGTGAGTGAAGGATACCGGATGTAGCAAAGGCTTTGCCACACTGCTTACATTCATAGGGCTTTTCTCCAGGATGAGTTTTTTCATGTCTCTGAAGTTCACTGGAACTTGCAAAAACTTTTCCACACTGCTTACATTTATAGGACTTCTCTCCAGTATGTGTTCTTCTATGCCTTTGAAGGTCACTAGAACTAGCAAAGGCTTTGCCATAAAGCCTACACTCATAGTACTTGTCTCTAGTATGAATTTTTTCATGTTGGTAAAGGCCAGAAACATTAGCGAAGACTTTTCCACACTGCTTACATTCATAGGGCTTCTCTCCAGTATGTGTTCTTCCATGTATTTGAAGGTAACTGGATGTAGAAAAGGCTTTTCCACACTGCTTACATTCGTAGGGCTTCTCTCCAGTATGTATTCTTCCATGAATCTGAAGGTAACTGGATGTAGAAAAGGTTTTTCTACACCACTTACATTCATAGGGCTTCTCTCCAGTATGTGTTCTCTGATGTCTTCTAAATAAACTGGGGTAAGCAAAGTCTTTCCCACATTCCTTACATTTGAAGCGTGCATTCCCCATGTGTGTGATCCTCTGCCTTTGAAGACTTGTGTGTGAAATAAAGGTTTCACGATCTTGTTTACATTCATAGAATTTCTCTCCATAATGAGTTCTTTCATGTCTTCTAAATAAAGAAGGGAAATGAAAGGCTTTCCCACATACCTCACATTGAAAAGGTTTACCTCCACTGTGTGTTCTCATGTGTCTTTGAACACGTGTGGAAGAAGATGAGGCTTCACCACATTGTTGATATTCATAGGGTTGCAACCCAGTATGAGTATCTTCATGTCTTTGAATGTCACTAGAATAACTGAAGACGTACCCGCGTACTGTACTTTCATAAGGTCCCTCTCCAGTTTGTATTAACATTTGTGTGTGAACATTTTTTAGAGAAACCAGGGATTGCCTATAGTGTTTAAATTCACGTGGCTTCTCTTCACATTCCTCGTGGTTGTAGCATTTGTGTCCAGAGTGAGATGTGATGTGCCTATGAAGTAATGAAGGGCATATGAAGTCTTTGACACACATATAATAACCACATGGATTTACTCTATTAAAATTTTTCTTTGTCCAGGTAAGAACTGGAATTTCATTGAAACTTTCCCCACACTATCTTCTTGGCCATTGAAGTTTACCACCACATGGCTTCTTTGAAGAATGACCAGCACATTATCAATGCTTGATTCATTCATGATTTTATACTTATTTATAGGACCTAGGCTTACATTACTATCAACATCAGGTAAGGCGAGGTTTCCTGATGTGTTTAAATTGCCTCAAAATCAAGAAATTGAAAGGAAACAATCCTTTGCAATGCAGCTTCCCTATGGTGATTATCCAAATAGTGATATTCACATGCAATTTCCAAGTACTTGGAAAAAAACTGAATATCTGTTACAGTTAAGTAAATATTTCTGGTAAAAAAAATCTTATAAGAATAAATATATTTCAAATTGTGCATACTTCTTGAGTGGGTCTTCTATTTTAAAAATTATATGACCTTCTCAGATTCCCTCAAATACACCTCTTGTGGGTACAATTACCTTAGAATGCTCTCAGAATTTTTGATCTCATCTTCAATATTATTTTCATCCAATTTGTTTTCTAAAATGAGAAACCAGAACAATCTGTATGAATTCTTAGAACACAGAACTGCTTTGCCAAATTGTAGGTGCCTTTTATGCTGCAGTAAATCAACAATGTATTCCCTGTTCATGTTGTATATAAATGACAAAAATAAACATGAGTTCTCTATTTGATTAATTTTAAAAACATCATTATTACCTATAGAAGCCAGGTTTCTGAGGACTTCCAGCATCACATCTCTGTAAAGGTTCTTCTGGGAAGGATCCAGCAATGCCCACTCCTCCTGGGTGAAGTTCACAGCCACATCCTCAAAGGTCACTGAGATCTAAAATATCCCACAAATGTTAACTGGAGATCAGGAGAGATTGACAGCAGAAGAAATATTTACTCAACAGGCTTGATGTCCACAGGATTCTATGAATTTTTTATTAATTCCATGGTTTGGTCCATCAAATCCTTCCTGCACTCAATTCCTCACAAACATTTCAACACTAGAATTGAGCCACTCAGAAGGCAAGCAACTAAGTGTTTTCCTCCCTTCCATTGGTGAGTTCACACGAAGTAAGGCAGTATCATGAGTCACGTTGTTGGTTACACCTCTATTACATGTCCTAACAACCTTCTCTGCAGTGGAGAGCTAATATTAGGATCCCCAATAGTACTTACCCTTAGGAAAGAAAGCTGAGTATGAAATTGTTGCAATCATAGAACTCAGCAATTGAGAGATATTCTGCCAACCACAGTGGGTCACTGTGCCTGCTCTCTTAATATAGACAACACTGTATTTACTGATCTCTTGATTCTTTCTGAAAGTCTATTGTTCCTTCTTTAAGGAAATGCCTAGAACATGACTTCTGAGCATGGATCACAAAGAAGATTCCCCTAGAGATAGCATATAGACAAACTAACACTCGGGTTGCCATACTTTATGAACTGGGGATTGCGTTATCTTGTGGGATTACACGAAGAGAACAACTAGATATTTGCAAGTGCATTTCTCCTCAACAAAATTAATAAAATAGAAAACATGTGAGGCAAGCAAAGCTGAAGACGAAACCAGAGGCCGAACTCGGGATCTGACAAGATGGCCAGGCTGCCCCGCAGGATCATCAAGGAAACCCAGAGTTTCCTGGCAGAACCAGTTCCTGACATTAAAGCAGAACCAGATGAGAGCAACGCCCGTTATTTTGATGTGGTCATTGCTGGCCCCCAGGATTCCCCCTTTGAGGGAGGGACTTTTAAACTTGAACTATTCCTTCCAGAAGAATACCCAATGGCAGCACCTACAGTACGTTTCATGACCAAAATTTATCATCCTAATGTAGACAAGTTGGGAATAATATGTTTAGATATATTGAAAGATAAGTGGTCCCCAGCACTGCAGATCCGCACAGTTCTGCTATTGATCCAGGCTTTGTTAAGTGCTCCTAATCCAGATGATCCATTGGTAAATGATGAAGTGGAGCAGTGGAAGACCAAGGAAGCCCAAGCCATAGAAACAGCTAGAGCATGGACTAGGCTATATGCCATGAATGATATTCAAATCGATCCGATCATCCAGTGTGCATCACTTCTCCTGTTCTGCCAAGATTTCTTCCTTCTTTGTTTGCATTTAATGGACACAGTCTTAATAGAAACATTACAGAATAAAAGCCCAGACATCTTCAGTCCTTTGGTGATTAAATGCACATTAGCAAATCTATGTCTTGTCCTGATTTACTGTTGTAAAGCATGAGCCCAGGCTCGAAATATCTGGATTGTTGCAAAACGTTTAAAAGCAGTGGCTCTCTGCTTTTATTCATTTCCCCCATCATGGTTTAAGTATAAAGCACTATGAATGAAGGTAGTTGACAGGGTTAGCTGCCAGGGGTATGGGTGTTTATTTTTTATTTTATTTTTTTGAGGGGAAAGGTAGTTTTATTTTAATTTTATGGACTCCTTTCACTCCCCTTAATGGTGAGCTAATTGCATTGGTTAAAAGCAGCTAACCAGTTCTTTAGAATATGCTCTCTAGCTAAGTCTAACTTTATTTAGACTCTGTAGATGGACAAGCTTGATTGTGTGAATCAAAATGGGAACATTAAACAAACATCACAGCCCTCACTAATAACATTGTGACTTTGCTGTCAGGTGTAGATTTCCCCCCTTCAAAAAAAGAAAGAAAAAAAACTTGTGACCATTTTGTATGGCTTGTATGGAATTCTGTAAATCTTATGTTTTTTTAAAAATATTTATTTTTTAGTTATTGGCGGACACAACATCTTTGTTTTGTATGTGGTGCTGGGGATTGAACCCGGGACGCACGCATGCCAGGTCAGCGCGCTACCGTTTGAGCCACATCCCCAACCAAATCTTATGTTTTAGTAAAATATTTTTTGTTATTGGACTTTGCCTTTGTACAGTTTATTTTACTGTGTTTATTTCATTTCCCCAATGTGACAATCATATTTAAAAATTAAAAAACTCTGATGAAACATTCTGTTTTGGTCTTCACCATCTGACAAATTGAATGGCAAGAGATTTTGCCAGTTTCTTTTCACTGACTCAAACTTATATTAAGAATTACTGAATGGGGCTGGGGATGTGGCTCAAGCGGTAGCGCACTTGCCTGGCATGCGTGCGGCCCAGGTTCGATCCCTAGCACCACATACAAAACAAAGGTGTTGTGTGCGCCGATAACTAAAAAATAAATACCAAAATTCTCTCTCTCTCTCCCTCTCTGTCTCTTTAAAAAAAAGTTAAAAAAAAGAATTACTGAATGGATTATTTATAAATTGGCCCTGAGCATGCATAAAGCATCAGTGTCTGACTTTTTTTTTTAACCACATAGAAATTAAAAATAAATGTTTGTTGTCTGACTTAGTTAGGCTATCATTGGTATTGCCACAATGTTTGACAAATTACTGTACAGGGATTGTCACAGCAAAGAAAGCATTAGTGACTGACATGTAGGACTTTCACATGTCGTGCCACATTTTTACCTCAGATGTGGAGTATGACCTTTCTCTTGGTTCCTGTCTTTAAACTGCCTATGTGGCCACTGGTGTGTGTTATTAGGAAACACCAATCTGGTATTCATTCGGGGTTTGCTGAGGCATTTGAGTCTTCCTTATAGAACTAAGAGCGTATCGCAAGCAACCAGCTTGCATAAGTGTCATCAGAAAGGTTTCTTCCTTTGAGAGCATCAAATCTTAGTTAATGTGCTTTCCCCTCCCTAGTATTTGCTTTGGAGCTCCTTTTATTCTTTAATTTGTTATTAGTAAATTTTTCTTCACTGACAGTTTCTTCCCTCACAATACTGTTCTTTTCCACCTCTCTCCACATCCAATGCCCGATTCTTATTTTCAAGTCATAAATGTGGCCAGTCATAAATATGTAAATGTTAACCTTCACTTTGGAATCTTTTGTCTCTTGCAGTTTAAGGTAATGGATATTGTAGCCCCATCTGAATTTTCCTCACTTATTCTTATAATTTCTGGAGTTTCTTCAGAATGTGGTGTATTTTATTGTGCTCCTATGTAAGATGAAGAATTATCTATTAAAATTACGTTTTCAACATTCAGAAAAAAAAGAAAACATGCACAATGATTAATAAACACAAAAATGTAATGATTTCTCAAGATTACTGTCAAAGCAGAATGAGGAAGGTGAAAGATGGAACATGTCTTACATATAACTCAATGACCCAAAGATGTCACCTTGTCCAAACAACAACATTGCAAAGTTTTATAAGTCTCAAAACATTTTTCTTAATGAACAGCAGACACGAATTTCTAAATCTCACAGCAACAGTGAATGTGCAAGGATTGTCAATAACCTGCTGAAAAGCAGTCACTTCACTACCATAAGATCATGTTCCACAAAGCCATGTTCCACTCAAGGACACTTTGGTCAAGAGTGGGCCACATGTGCACTGGTGTCTGTTGTGAAAGAATTTTCTCCTGCCTGTAATGATGGTGGTCCAAAGAAACCTAAGAAAGAAGCATTTCCAGGGTGTGTAAAGCAACAGGGTTGCAACCCAGAATCCTCATCTATCTAACACAGTTTGGGTGTGAAACACGCCACTTCATGCACAATCATAACAATACTATGATGTCTGCTCCATGATGGAACAGCCAAAAATATCACCTACCAGAAGGTGCCCCTGCCACTGACATACAACCATTCTCAAAAACTTAAAACATGTGATATCCTAAGCATCACAGTATCAGCAGAGGTGAGCAAGAGACCATGAGGAAGGCTTCAGGAGGCTGGCCTTCACAGCATGGAAAGATGAGTGAGAGCATGTGTCTTGGATACAGATCACAATGATGGTCCAGGCAAACTGGAATCTGGGTGGCCAAAGGCACTATATCCTCAATTCTGTAGACAAAAATCCATTTACTATACATTCAAATGTAAAACACTAAAACATATTTAATGAGCTTACAAGAAATGTTATTTTATTTATTTATAGGGCACTTAATGACTGAGCCACATCCCCAACACATATGCCATTTTGACACAGTACTCAAAAACTTCCTCAGGGCCTTGTGAGAGGCTGAGGGTAGCATTTAAATTTATAATTCTTCTGCCTCATCCTCCAAGGCTGCTAGGAATACAATCATGCACCATTGCACCTGTGGAAATTTAGATTTGTAGAAGAACATGTTATACAATCCCCTAATGATAAGAAGAAAAACAATTCAACACTCATAGCAAAATGACACAACAGGGAGCCTGGAATCATCTCAGTACAGCCATGAAATAGAACAGAAGTGGAAACCAAGCCAAACCATCAGAACAACAATGTCATCATGCCCCAAAGCCCTGAAAGTTTCCCAACAGCTCCGTGAAGCAGTCATATGGAAGAGTGCAACACAGCAACCATGGTTTGACCTTCATGATCCCTTCAGCCTGACCCTCTATGACTCCAGACTACACACAGCACATCTTCTTCCGTTTTGGACACTTCATACTCAAATCACCATGGAAATATATATTTTTTAAATATTTCATTTTTTAATTGTAATTGAACTCAATGCCTTTATTTATTCATTTATTTTATTTTTCAATGTGGTACTGAGGATTGATGCATGGCCTCACATGTACTAGGTGAGTGTTCCACCACTGAGCCACAACCCCAGCTCAACCATGGAAATATATTAACACCTAAAACCAACTCTCACGCTTCTACATCAGAAGTAATCACTATAAAAAATAGGCAGAAATTCCTTAAAAGGATTTAAGTAAACAAACAGCCTGCATCTACCAAGAAAGCAAACTATTGTCTACCCACTCAACCATCACCTAAAATTTGACCAAGAAAGCTTCAGAGAGTTTCTTTTAAAAATCAGGTTTTAAAAACAGCCAGGTTTAGGAAGCTGAGGCAGGACGTTCTCAAATTCAATGCCAGCCTTAGAAACTTAGATAGGCCCTAAGCAGGTTGGCAAAATCCTGAATGAAAGTTAACAAAAATAAAAGTTAAGGGGGAAGGTGCTGCGGATTTGGTTCAGTGGTTAAGCACCCGAGGATTTACTCCACAGTATGCCCCCCAAATAAAACCACCGAGATATACTGATGAAAGAAGGAAATTCACACAGACTAGGAGGAAACATTAAAAAGAGGACCATGACCCACATGCTCAGCACTGGATGCTCTCCAGGTGGGGATCTGCAGTGCAAAGACATAGGAGAGTTTTAAATAGCACCACTGTGTGTTAAAGCACAGGCCCCAGCACAACTACTCACAAAAACCAGACAAGTGAGGTTTTGCTGTTTCTACTGTTATTCTCTAGTTTCTGGTTTACGAAGAAATGAGGCCAGGAGACACTGAGATGTGGCAGCAACAGTTTATTAGTGGCACTACAGCCCAGAAAAATAATTCCCAAGGCATGAGCCCAGAGAACAACAGAGCTTTTACTTTTATACATAAACAAGCTTTGAGGACATCAAGAAAGAAAATTGGGGCAATATATTGGAGAGTGAATTTTTTATTTCTTATATGGGAACAAGCTTGCCAATGGCCAAAAGACTCATACACATTTGGGACTTTTACTATGCTCAACCTGAAGAGGGGTTGTTCTTTCTCTGCTACTTTGTTGGCTGCTTCTGCTACTGCATTAGAGGTACCTGCAGATGTTGCCAGGCTGCATGGTGAAATGTCAGAGAGCACAGCTGGTGGGTGTCATTCTGCCAATCCACAGCCTGTCAGCTTTGAAACTCCTAAAGTTTCCATTCTGTTGGATGATCTAGCATTCAGGGAAATTTTTCAAAAAAGCTGAATACAAAATAATTTGCTAAACATATCTCAGACACCTTTTATCTAGGCAAAGGCAAGTAAGCCTTCAACAAACAGAAACCACCAAATAGGACAAAAGGAAGAAACACATTTTTTTCTTTTTTTAGTTGTTGATGGAACTTTTTTCAGTTGTATATGGTGTTGAGAATCAAACCCAGTGCCTCATGCAGACTAGGCAAGCACTCTACCACTGTGCCACAACTCCAGCCCCAAGAAACATATTTCATTAACTTAAAAAAAATGTACAAAGAATACTGAGGAACAGCAAAACATAACTCATGCATGGAAAATAACAGACTTGAGATTGACCATGCATGAGTAAGATAAGACTCCAGAATCCCTGGAATAAATTGTTTTTATTCATTTATTCATTTGTTTGTTTATATTTTGTACCAAGGATTGAACCAAAGGGTGCATAACAAGCCATTCACTACCCTATTTTATTTTTAATTATTTCTATGTTGAGAGAGAATTTCTCTAAATCATTCAGTGCCTAACTTGATGAACCTTACTTTGAATTTGTGATCCTCCTGCCTAAGAGTCCTGAACTGCTGGGATTAAAGGGATGTGGGGGCCCTAGGCTAAACTTTCAAGTAACTATCTTGAATTGTTAGTAGCATGCACCTGAAAAAAAAAAGTCAAAATACATCAGGCAGAGACATACAAAACTCACCAGGACAAGGAAGAATAAACTGCTACATTGGGAGACATCACCACAACACTGCTGGGTCTGTGATTATTTAGCAGAGAAACAGACACAAGGGCTTCCCTGGCCATTAATCAAAGTAAAACACAGCCTTCTCAGGATCACAGTACCACCACCCAGAACAGGCCACATTCTGAGCCATAAGCCTCACCTCAAAAAGTATGCAATGCCAGTGAAATCCCAAGTAGGCTCAAAGAACATGGGATTTAAAGCAGAAATCAGATCAGAAGCAGCTGGAAAACCTTTAAGCAATGGGAGATGCAACACAGGGCTATAAACAGACACAGGAGTAAGAGGTGACTTAAGGGCAAATGTGACCATGTTGAGAAAAATGAAATATAAAAGTCCAACATGAAAAAACAGCACAGATGGTACACTGAGGGTCTCTACAGCATCCAAAGCACATTCCAGAAAAGAAGAGATGAAAGCAATCATTGACCCTTATACTTAAGGAAAGGAGAGAAAAAAGAGCAAGGTAAGTATAAATTAAGCACCAGCAGGTAAGAGAAGGTGTTGGTGAAACCACAATCAAGAAATCAGCAGGGGCTGGTGCTGGGGCTAAGCTGTATCTCACTCTCCTTGTATGTGTGAGGTACTGGGTTTCATTCTCAGCGCCACATATAGCACCAGTGAGACACTAGTTGAATTCAATCCAGCACATCAAAGTAAATAAATAGAAGAAAGGTATGAGAAATACAATAACATTAAAGAAATAAGAAATCCAAAGACACAGAAACTACCCATTAGAGTTAAAATAGCCACCATTACCATCCATGGGCTCTTCAACAATATCAAAAACATGCACTTGACACAAATCTAATAACTTAGAGGAAGTGGCCCAATAATTTCAGAGAGACCATCTCCTACAACATACACAGAAGGACAAATACACAAAACACATGAGCCTCTGCCTAATAAAGAAACTGACTCAATAACTACTCAGTGACAGAGCACATTCCCAGCATGTTTGAGGCACTTGGTTTGAAACTTAGATTTACCAAAAAAAAAAAAATCAACACAATTAAAGTATTTTGTCCATCTCCAACTATAAATTAAATTAAAATAAATTAAAAAATAAAAATAAGAAATGCTGGAGATGTGTTCAGTGGTCAAGTGCCTCTGGGTTTAATCCCTAGGGAAACACACACCCACCATCAAAAAATGCTTTCAGAAACTTGAAAGTATTTTTTGAATGACAACAAGCAGGAGCAAGTTCCTGGCTTAAATCCCACCACTTAATACATAAGTAAACAAATCAATAATTGTCCATGTTCTTGGGCTGGGATATAGCTCAACAGTAGAGCATTTGCCAAGCATGCATGAGGCCCTGGGTTCAATCTGAAGCAGGACACAAACACACACACACACACACACACACACACACACACACACACACACACAAATATAACTCTACTAAACTTCTTCTCATGAATGATGAAAAATAATTATAATAGGAAAGGTACAAAATGAGAGGCATAAAATACAATGAAATTAATATAAAGATGATATAATTTCTTACCAAGGAGATAAAGGAGACTGAACTTGTCCATGATCTACACTCTCTGAAAACCCCTGAGCATTTTAGAAAATTCTGTGAAATCCAGGGCCAGGTGTGCTGTGCTTCTAGGTGAACTTAAAAAAAAAACCTACTTCTAATAATAGAAATGAGACCATATATAACATCAGTCAAAATCTTGTAGTGATCATAGTGAGTGTAGTCAGAGAGAATTCATGTAACTTTCAAATTTCATAAGCTAATAGTCCAATTCCCAAAGGGGTGGACCAAGGATAAGGCACATTTTTTTTTCTTTTTGATACCTTGGATTGAACCCAGAGGCAGTTGACCACTGAACCATATCCCCAGTCTTTGAAGTCTCACCAAGTTGCAAAGGGTCTCGCTAAGTTGTTAAAGCTTTCCTCAAACTATAAATCCTCTTGCTTCAGCCTCTGGAGAAGCAAGGAATACTGCTGTGCACCACTGCACCTTGCCATAAATTAGGATGTAAATGTAAGTAGAATGGAAATGTAAGTAGGCTTTTTAAATCCACTTCTTTTTTCCCTCTTTTATAATATTTCATCATATTTGGTTCTGAATAAATAAACTTGGGCCTCAGATAAGTGAGCAGATCATTTCACAGTGATAACCACAGATGGCTGGTGCTGAGGGAGCAAACATATCAGGCTCAAGAGGCAGGGAAGGTCCCCCTGCCAGCTGGGACATCCTCATACCTGGGCATGCTCACTGAAATACTCCATGATCACTCTCCAGGGAGACCTAGACCATGACTCCAGGCTATGAGGCTTTTCAGATTTGCACAGCTCTGCACTGGGGTGGCTGGTCCTTATGCTCTGGGAGAGTTTTTGCTCTTCCACACTGTGAGAGAATGCAAGGGTCAGGAATCACTGGTGACATGGCCTCTCACCACCAGCATCCACAGGCTGACTGTCCAACTGTATCCAAGGAATGGGAACAAGGCTTGGGGAAAATAAGATCCCAAGAAGTTAGTTGTCCAGATGAGACTTGTTCCAGGACATTCCTTTGCCACAAAACCTCAGTTTATCCCCCAAGAGGCTGTACCTCACAACTTAGGCTGTCCTCTAAGAGGAGCTGACCTAGGGCCTAAACTTCCTTGAACCATGCAGGGCACAGGACAGCTGTGGGCACATGGTGGCAACCCACGAAAGGATAGTGGCTGAGAACATAGGACTCTCTGAGGTATCAAAAGAAAACCAGCCTCAGAAATCTGATATGCTGTCTATACCTAAGAAAGATAAAGAGAGAAGCACAGGATTTTCCCAGGTGTGAACTGAAGTTCTCTATGAACTTGCTCTATATCAATGAACCTTCAGACCACGTGACTTTGGGAAACTACACCGCCATGAGGATTGTAAAATGGGGTCCTGGATGGATGGCAAAAATTCTCATCTGATATCTTAAGCCCTTTCATAGCCAATTACCTTAATTTCTATATTAGTCCCAAATTCTCAAAACAAATGCACTTCTCAGAATATATTACCAACCTTACCTGACATATCACCACCATCTTCCAAAGCTAACAATGTACTTAACAGACCTACAGAAGAAACTCCCCTCTTTTTTCTGTAGCCACTCATCTGATGATCCTACCAATGCAATCGGTTAATGTATTCATGTATAACTTTCTTTTACAAATGACCTTGTCAGCCAAGCACAGTGGGGCACAACTGTAACCCCAGCAGCTCGACTAGGTCAGGAGAACAGCTAAATTCAAAGCCAGCCTCAGCAAATTAGTGAGGCCCTAAGAAACTTAGTGACATCATGGCTGAAAATAAAATATAAAAAGAGCTGCAGATCTGGCTCGGTGCTTAAGTAACCCTGGGGTCAATCCCTGGTATTTTAAAAAAAATGTAATCTCTTCCTGGTTAAAACACATACATCATTCAGGATAAGTTGAATCCACATTCCTGAGTAAGGTCATTAGTATTTGGGTCAAAATAAACTATTTTCCTCAGGTATGGTGGCCAGTGCCTTTAATTCCACCACCTAGAGAAGTTGAGGCAGGAGGATCACAAGTTCCAGGCGAGGATGGACAACATAGCCAGATCCACTTTGAAAACAAAATTTAAAAGGGCTGGAGATGAAGAGCCTGAGAATAAATCAGACATTTTATCCTATTTGCATATGTGACTACATGACCAGTGTGAATGGACACTAGGTACAACCAGAAAAAGGAGAAGTTACGCTCTATTTCCGTATAATGTGTCAAAATGCATTTTACTGTCATGTATAAGTAATGGAAACCAAGTAAAATAAATAAATAACTCTGCCAAAAACAAACAACCAACAAACAAAAAAGGGCTGTGGATGTAAACCAAGATTCAATATCCCTAGTACCAATAACCGACTGCCTTATTTCATTTAAAGTAGCTATGTTATGGGAACAAAGCATGTGTCAAATGACTATTCTTTTCCATCAAGTATGATATCCAGAAACAGAAAACAAAAGTGTTATTCTTGCCAGGGACAGTGACACAGGCCTGTAATTCCAGGGACACAGGAGATTGAGGCAAGAGGATCACAAGTTGGAGGGCTGGGCTGGGGATGTGGCTCAAGTGATAGTGCACTCTCCTGGCATGCATGCGGCCTGGTTGGCTCCTCAGCACAACATACAAATAAAGATGTGTCTGCCCAAAACTAAAAAAAAAAATAGTAAATATTAAAATTTCTCTCTCAAAAAAAAAAAAAGTTGGAGGGCAGTGTCCCAAGCAACTGGGATACAATCTCATTTTTTTTTTAAATTGGGGTGGGGGGTATGCCTGAGGATTTCACTGATAAAGCTTCTCTAGTTTTGAACTGCAATACAAAAACAAAACATTGTTTGAAATATATCAGTAGAGAAAAAGTGAAAAGTTATAGACTGTGTCCATTTGAAACACAGGAGGAAGACCAGATATTTATGATGGGAAGTGGAAAAGATGGGGCATTTTAGAACACAGGAGGGAACTGCAATTTGAAAGACCTACAGCAGCTTTCAGAGGAACTAAACTGGGGGAAGGAAAGTGGATTTGGGATCCTGCTTCCTACACGTTTGAAAGAGTGGGGGCGGGCCACCAGCAGGGAGGGGAGGAGAAGCTGGGGACAACAGCCGCCCATTCAACAATGGAAGCCAAGGGACAGGACCCAGGGCCACCTGCCAGCAGGAACTGGGCCTCATGCTTTACAGCTGACCTCAGGGACTGGATACCCAGCCCAATCCTAGGGGCCAGAGAGCAGAAGCGCAGGGCCATCCGCATTGGAAAACTAGGCTGCACCCTCTGCACCAACCTTGGGCACCCAAAACCCAGTTCACCCCACGGGATCAGTGGCAGAGCCTTAGAGTCAGCCGCCAGCGAGGTGACTTCAAGATTCTACCATCCAGCCCATCCCCCAGGACCAGGGGACAGTAACCCAGGGCAACCTCCAGGGGTGACTCCCCCAGGCTCTGCAGCTCACCCCTTTGCGGGGACCCAAGGCAGATGCTGACCATGTCCCTTCAGCCCTCCTCACATACTCACCATTTTTGTCTTTCTAGAGGACACAGTGTTCTCTCGAGGACCTCAAGGCACCAGAGATAGAGGGAAGCACAGGCTGCTCGGAATCACCTAGACATTTTGGCAGAGCACATGGGGCCCAGAAAGGGAGGAGCAAACTTGGTGAGGAAGAAAAGCCCGCGAGATTTCCAAAGCCCGCCCTTCCCCTCTGTTCTGGATCTGATTGGACAGTTCCACCCAGCATCCCTAATGGGGCGCCTCCAATCAGGACTCTGCATTGTGACTGACAGCTAAGGTTATCCAATCACTAACCAAAATTGCCTAGAGTGGCAGATCCTTGGCTCCAGGCCTTTTCAGGTGGAGCTTCTTTCCTGGGCTGGGAACTAATCCAGGTGGGAAGCCTTTGCTTGAACTTGGTACAAAGGGTAACACCTGGGATTGAGCTCTGGCTGAGGGAGACTGCTTTCCCAGCACGGGTGATGCCCTGGGTTTTAACCTCACCACAGAAACAAACAACAATTAAAAATATATAAAAAATATTAGAAGGGCAGGGAAGAAGTCACTAAAGAGAATGAGAGAAGGCGGGTAGAATTCAAGGAAGGAGGAATAAGAAAATTGAAAAGAAATGAAAAGACAAAAGAAACAAAAACAAACAAAATTAGAAAATAAAGAAAGAAAAGAAAAAAAATTTTTTACAAAAATAATAATAAAAAAATGAAAATTAAAATTAAAAAAGTAATAATAAAATAAAATAATGAAAAAAAAGAAGACCTTAAAAGAGCATACTACAGGGATACTGCCACATCGATGTTCATAGCAGCACAATTCACAATTGCTAGACTGTGGAACCAACCCAGATGCCCTTCAATAGATGAATGGATTAAAAAAATGTGGCATTTATACACAATGGAGTATTACTCAGCACTAAAAAATGACAAAATCATGGAATTTGCAGGGAAATGGATGGCACTACAGCAGATTATGCTTAGTGAAGCTAGCCAATCCCTAAAAAACAAATACCAAATGTCTTCTTTGATATAATGAGAACAACTAAGAACAGAGCAGGGAGGAAGAGCAGGAAGAAAAGATCAACATTAAACAGATACATTAGGTGGGAGGGAAAGGGAGAGAAAAGGGAAATTGCATGGTAATGGAGGGAGACTCTCATTTTTATACAAAATTACACATAAGAGGTTGTGAGGGGAATGGGAAAATAAACAGAGAGAAATGAATTACAGTAGATGGGATAGAGAGAGAAGATGGGAGGGGAGGGGTGGGGGGATAGTGGAGGATAGGAAAGATAGCACAATACAACAGACACTAGTATGGCAATATGTAAAAACGTGGATGTGTAACCAATGTGATGCTGCAATCTGTATTTGGGGTAAAATTGGGAATTCATAACCAACTTGAATCTAATGTATGAAATATGATGTCAAGAGCTTTGTAATGTTTTTTTTAATATATATTTTTTAGTTTTTCAGCAGGCACAACGTCTTTGTTTGTATGTGGTGCTGAGGATCGAACCCGGGCCGCACGCAGACACCATGAGTCATCTCTCCTGTAGTACCTTTCCAAAATCAGGCAAAATGTTTCAAAGCCACAATTAACTGAGACAGAACAGCTGTGAGACATGGACAAAAGATGTTAAGGTGTTCCTGAATGCTCCATCCTCTTTCCCAATGCCAATCCAATAATAAGGACACAGCTGTGAGTTTACAGGGAAAAAAATGGTTTGCTAGCAAAGGAGCAGCACAGTGACTGCTGTCCAGAGACCGGGATTCTGCCAATCAGAAGAAAGAGTTGGCTTGTTTTGGAGGAGAGAGATGGGGGTGCCAGGGATTGAACAAGGTGCACTCAATCAGTGAGCCACATCCCCAGCCTCATTTTGTATTTTATTTAGAGCCAGGGTCTCTCTGAGTTGCTTAGCAGCTCAACTTTGCTGGGGCTGGCTGTACACTCTTGATCCTCCTGCCTCAGCCTCCCTAGAGGCTGGGATTGAGGTATCACCACCACACCTGGCACAAAGGAAAATATTCCATTAATGAGATGGAAAGTCCTTAGTTTGATGTCAATTAGAGTGTAGAATTTGGTTATTCTGTGTTTGTTTGGGTTTGCTATTGCAGAAACCCAAAACACACTCCAGTAGACACCAAAGCGTGTAGAGTCCACACAATGTTAGGTGATCCAACCTTGTAGCCTCCCTGGGACATAAAGGCAACCTGTCAGCTCCTTTCATGTTCTTACCAATATGAACCATTCCAGGGTCAGCTGAAAATGCAAGCTGACTTTGGCACCTGAAAGAGGACCTCATGTCTAACAGAAGAGTCATGTGCCAGGAGGACAATAGGCAGTGAAGCAATGACAGAATGACAAAAATTCCATTTTCCTCCCAAGTGAAGGCTGAGTTCTGGAGGCTGCTCCTGCCCAGGACAGATCTTAAGTGGGGATCAGGTCCCAGGCCACGTGGGTTGCTGATGTGATCTGGGGTTTTGCACAGACCTCTCAAAATCCATTTCCAGGACAGTGATAATCCTAGGCCTGCGTCATCCCCATGTTTCATCAGCCCTTGGGACCCAGAACAAAAAATATGGTGAGAACTGGACACAACTCTGCCCCCGATTTCAGTTCTGGCTACTTGGGTGCATACACCCTTGAGCTCTGGGCAATTCAAAGAATCCAGTAGGAACATGAGACCCAGAGATGTGTCAAACAGCCCTGAGGGATGACCACTTTTCCCATGGTCAGGACAGCCACAAAGGGCTTGGGGTTGAGGTGGGACTGTCCTCTGGCAGCAAAGGCAGCACAACAGCCGAGACACAAGTGTTTCCCTGGAGGGGGATTTGGAGTGGGAGGAGAGGACTGAGACTCTGCTGCCCACTCCACTGCCAGCCCATTCATACTACATGCCTGTCTAGAAAAACACCTGATGAATCCTCTCAGCCCCCTTTTTCTGGTTTTAAAGGGAAAATTAAAGATACTGGGAGTGGGAGTTCTGCCTTATTCTGGGGAAAGCTCACGCTACACGTGGGTTCCAGAATTTATACAGCTGGACAGGTGTCCTGGCTCTATCCCTGGTTTCTGTGATAGGTGTGTCTCACCAGAGGCTTGCTTTCCTTCTGGCGAAGCGGGTCAGAGGAGGAGGTGGCCACACATGTGTTGATATGCTGCTCTGGCTGAGGACACCAAAACTATGCTCTGCCCAGGGTTGTCTCCTAATTGGGTTTGGTCAGAGAGGCTTGGATGGCTTCAGTCTCAGGCCTCCTGGTTTCCCAAGTTAAATGATTTGTGGCCTCTTCCACTTGCATGTTGGTGATGCTTGGGACCTTCTTCCACATGACAGGGACACGTGGTCACTGTTGAATGATGACAGCTGAAGCACAATGAGGCGTGGGGGTGAGGAGACTGGCCAATGATTCTGAGGATGGCCCTTCGAACACCCAGCCTCCTTGTTAAGGTCGGGCGAACATCAGAGGAAGAGACCACCAAGAGACTGTCTCATGCAACAGCAGAGGGTTTATTGGGGGTCCAGCATGCTGGGTCTCAGCGCTCACTTGAGAGGAGCTGAGAGGCCAAGAACAACTTAAGCAGAGCTTATATACATGGTTTGAACTGGGGAGTCCATGTGTAGGTCAGGGAATCCGGGATGGGTTGTTTGTACAGAGCAACCAGATGGTCGGGAGACTTTTCTCAACATACATTTAAGGGTATTTGCGGGAATTGTTCTGAGACCTACATAAATTTCAGATTTCAGGAAAACAGAACTTAAACTCAACCAAAAAAACAAAATATAACTTTTACATTCTTAACCTTTCATCCTGGCCTACAGGTCAAAGCCCTGTCAGTAGAAGAAGCTCCTCACACAAGGTCAGGTGCACCCTATTCCTCTGCAGCAGGTGAAGCTGGGGCCTAAGGAGCTCCAATGAGTCCCTCCAGCTCTGATGAGATGGGAAAACTGGGATCCTCTTCCTGGGATCCCAGGAAGGTTATGAAAAGAGCACATGTCCCCATCCCTCATCCCCGAAAGCCCTTTCCCAGATCCTCATGCCCATGAGCCAGGGAAACCTTTAATTTTCATAACTAGTTGATGCTGTAGTTGGACATGATAGAAAATGTGTCTCCACAGCTTTGAGTTGTTCACTTTAATTTTTTAGCCTGAGAGGAAACAGCCCTTTCCCCAGCATGTACTGCACAATGTCACCTGAAGGGAGGCTGTAGCTACATCAGTGATGTAGGGCACATGAAGCTAGACACCCAAGGATGTTCCAGGATTAGATTTATTAGCTGCAGGGTTCTGAGGGTTATCACCTCAAGTTTTTTGGTTCACTGCTTGTAATTTCATTGATCTTCATTTACACCCAGTGGGACAGGGATAGAGGTTTATATTTTCTGTAGGTGTATACGTGAAGAATTTTTTTTTAATTTCACAGAAAGTACTTTGTGTACCAATTATAAGATTAGTCAGAGGTCTGCCAAGCTTTACCACGAAAGCAGAAGTCTGTATTATAACCCACATTGAGATCTTTGCAAAATCTGCTCTGACATTTTGTTGAAAGAAAATTATGGTGAAGATCTCTTGAGAAGCTAATTTAAGAATCTTTGGTGGAGAAAGAAGTGCCACTATATTAGCACATCAGACTGGGACACTCCTTACCAAGCCTTTCATCATGCAGAGTGTATTAAGTAGGTTTTCTTAACCTTAAACCATCACACAATTTTCTCAGGGCTACTGAACTACTCTAAACACAGAGAGAAATCAAGCCTGAGTTTTCTAGAATATTCCACCTAAGTATTATTCATGGGGAGAAAAGCTAAGTTGGGGGGCTGGGGATGCAGCTCAAGTGGTAGCGTGCTCTCCTGGTATGCGTGCACCCCGAGTTCGATCCTCAGCACCACATACCAACAAAGATATTGTGTCCGCCGAGACCTAAAAATAAATATTAAAAATTCTCTCTCTCTCTCTCTCTCTCTCTCTCTCTCTCACTCTCCCTTTAAAGAAAAAAAAAAGAAAAGCTAAGTTGGATGTAGTTTTTTAAAAAAAATTCACTGGTATAAAAGACCTTTAAGAAGGAAGAGACCATCTGCAATTGTGGAGGAAACACCTGCAGAGCTGCATCTGCTGATGTGGTCATCAGTGGAGTCCACACACACAGCACCAGAAAACTCATCACCTGAGCTATGAGAGTGCTGGATGCAAGAATGCCTGCCTAGAATGCACAAGGCAGGATTGGGTCGCCAGAACTGGGGAAAGAAGAGAGAAAGCTACTCAAGCATAGGGCAAAACATATTTTGAGAAAGTGCCTCTCCAAGTAATATACACAAATGACATTATGTTATAATGCTCTTTAATGTGCTTACATACAGCACAATACATGAGACTTAGAACAAGCACAAGTGACAAGAGTGGGGTCCCAGAGTCATCAACAGCTCAATAAGCAATCAAGGAAAAGAAAGAGGCCAGCTTCAGGTTTCACAGACACATACCTATAGTGCCAGCTGCCAGCCTCACTCCAGTTTTAAAAAGACTGTGGAGAAACTCAGTGGTGGAGCACTCCTGGGTGAAATGTGAACAAAGACAGAGAGAAAGAAGTTCAGAAGAGACATTTCACCAATCTGTACTTTGGAGTGGAGAGGCCTAAACTAACATACAGAATATGTAATCAAACATTAGACACAAAAGATTTAAAATACAGGAAAATGGAATCTAAAAATAAGAGAGATTTAACCAAGAAAAACATGTTGTTTTAAAATCTTCATGCTGATGCAATGCTCCTCCTCAACCCAGGGTGCATTTTTGGTACATCTGAATAGATAAACAAAGAAATGAAGGCACAAACCTTTTCACACACCTACAGTTTTTTCTCAAAATAAATAAATAAAATGAAATAAAATAAAAATATCCTCAAGTCTGAACAAGTTCAAATGGATCTGAAACAAGCAAAGGTCCAACCACATGTCTACACACAGGGCTTTTCTCCAGTGTGGTTTCTTAAATGCTGTTCTAAGGGACCTGGAAAGTTGAAAGTCTTACTACAATTTTGTCTTACTACAATTGAAAGAGAGAAAAAGGATCTTCCTAGATGTGAATTCTTTATGTCTTTGAAGAAAACTCTGAAAGCTGAATACTGCCTCACATGGCTTATCCTCAGCATTTTCTACAGTATGAGTCCTTTCATACAAACGAATAAAACTAGAACAGCTCAACAACTCATATTTTTTTTTGCATAGGATTTATTCTTTTTATTCCAAAAGAATCTCCTGAGGCCTTAGTAAAAGATTGAGAAAACTAGATTTCTCACACTTCTCACGCTCACAGGGCTTCTCTGTGTGTTTTCATATATGAGAAGAAAAACAGGGCTGGAGGGGAAGTTGATAGGATGTAGCTTTTCTCTGGTATGTATTCCAGGGCTTTTCTCTGGAATGTATTCTTCCATGTTTATGAAGCTGATGGGATGTAGCAAAGGTGTTGCCCCACTGCTTACATTTAGAGGGTTTATTTTTCAATGTGAATGAAATGGCTTTGAAGGCAATAGGGAAAATGGGATGATTTGTGATAATTTTATACATTTAAAGAGTTACTCAGTTGGAAGTGGTGGTGTATGCCTTTAATTGCTGAGATTTGAGAGGCTGATTCTGAAGGATCAATGTTGGAGGCTAGCCTCAGTACTTTAGAAAAACGCTAAGAAATGCAGCAAGTCTCTATCTCAAAATGAAAAGTAACTGGAATATAGCTAAGTGGTAGAGCACAACCAGATTAAATACCCAGTGTCTGTCTCTCCCTCTCTCTCTCTCTCTCACACACACACACACACATATTTTCAACAGTGTGAGTACTTCCTTGTCTTTGAGGATGACATGAAATATTGATTTACCAGGTTTTACATTCAAAAAATTTTTCTCCAGTAACTTCCTACATGTATATGAGTAAAACAGTAATAACAGAAAAGTTTACCAATTGTTTTCATGTATACAATTTCTCTGCAGTATCTGTTCTTTCACGTGTGTGAAGCAGACAGGATGTGGCAAAAGGTTTTCCACATTGTTGTTATTCATAGTGCTTTTCTCTGGTATGTGTTCTTCCATGTCTGTGAAGTGTAGGAAATGTAGCAAAGGCTTTACCACACTGTTTACAATCATAGGGCTTTGCTCCACTATGAGTTTTTCATGTGAGTGAAGGTGAGAGGACTGAGTGAAGGCTTTCCCACACTGCTTACATTCATAGGGCTTCTCTCCAGTATGAGTTCATTCATGTATCTGAAGGCCAGAGGCAGTAGTGAAGACTTTTCCACATTGTTGACATTCAGAGCATTTCTCTCTAGTATGTCTTCTTCCATGAATCTGAAGGTTACTAGATGTAGAAAAGGCTTTTCCACACTGCTCACATTTATAAGGCTTCTCCCCAGTATGAGTTTTTTCATGTAACTGAAGGTAACTGAATGTAGCAAAGGCTTTTCCACACTGCTTACATTCATAGGGCTTTTCTCCAGTATGCACTCTTCCATGAATCTGAAGAGAACTGAATTTAGAAAAGGCTTTGCCACACTGCTTACATTCATAAGGCTTCTCTCCAGTATGAGTTTTTTCATGTGTGTGAAGGTTAGTGGACTGAGTGAAGGCTTTGCCACACTGCTTACATGCATAGGGCTTCTCTCCAGTATGCATTCTTCCATGAATCTGAAGATAATCGGATCTAGCAAAGGCTTTGCCACACTGCTTACATTCATAGGGCTTTTCTCCAGTATGTAGTCTTCCATGAATCTGAAGAGAACTGGATGTAGAAAAGGCTTTGCCACACTGCTTACATTCATAGGGCTTCTCTCCAGTATGAGTTCGTTCATGTATCTGAAGGCCAGAGGCAGTAGTGAAGACTTTTCCACATTGTTGACATTTAGAGCATTTCTCTCTAGTATGTCTTCTTCCATGAATATGAAGGTAACTAGATGTAGAAAAGGCTTTTCCACACTGCTCACACTTATAGGGCTTCTCCCCAGTATGAGTTTTTTCATGTGACTGAAGGTAACGGAATGTAGCAAAGGCTTTGCCACACTGCTTACATGCATAGGGATTTTCTGAAGTATGCAGTCTTCCATGAATGTAAAGAGAACTGGATCTAGAAAAGGCTTTGCCACACTGCTTACATGCATAGGGCTTCTCTCCAGTATGAGTTTTTACATGTGAGTGAAGGCTAGAGGACTGAGTGAAGGCTTTCCCACACTGCTTACATTCATATGGCTTCTCTCCAGTATGAGTTCGTTCATGTATCTGAAGGCCAGTGGAAGAAGTAAGGGCTATTCCACATTGTTGACATTCATAGGGCTTTTCTCTGGTATGTATTCTTCCATGTTTATGAAGCTGATGAGATGTAGCAAAGGCTTTGCCACACTGCTCACATTTATATGGCTTCTCCCCAGTATGAGTTTTTTCATGTGACTGAAGGTAACTGAATATAGCAAAGGCTTTGCCACACTGCATACATTTATGGGGCTTCTCTCCAATATGTGTTCTTCCATGTTTGTGAAGGTAACTGGACGTAGCAAAGGCTTTGCCACACTGCTTACAATCATAGGGCTTTGCTCCAGTATGAGTTTTTTCATGTGAGTAAAAGTGAGAGGACTGAGTGAAGGCTTTACCACACTGTTTACATTCATAGGGCTTCTCTCCACTATGAGTTCGTTCATGTATCTGAAGGCCAGAGGAAGTAGTGAAGACTTTTCCACATTGTTGACATTCAGAGCATTTCTCTCTAGTATGTCTTCTTCCATGAATATGAAGGTGACTAGATGTAGAAAAGGCTTTTCCACACTGCTCACATTTATATGGCTTCTCCCCAGTATGAGTTTTTTCATGTGACTGAAGGTAACTGAATATAGCAAAGGCTTTGCCACACTGCTTACATTTATGGGGCTTCTCTCCAGTATGTGTTCTTCCATGTCTGTGAAGGTAACTGGATGTGGCAAAGGCTTTGCCACACTGCTTACATGCATAGGGCTTCTCTCCAGTATGAGTTTGTTCATGTGAGTGAAGGCCAGAGGACTGAGTGAAGGCTTTCCCACACTGCTTACATTCATAGGGCTTCTCTCCAGTATGAGTTCGTTCATGTATCTGAAGGCCAAAGGCAGTAGTAAGGGCTTTTCCACATTGTTGACATTCATAGGGCTTTTTTATTGTATGTATTCTTCGATGTTTATGAAGCTGATGAGATGTAGCAAAGGCTTTGCCACACTGCTTACACTCATAAAGCTTCTCTCCGATATGTGTTCTCCCATGAATCTGAAGGTTATGGGATGTAGCAAAGGCTTTCCCACACTGCTTACATTCATAGAGGTTCTCTCCAATATGTGTTCTGTGAAGTATTCTAAGTGAACTGGGATAAGCAAAATCTTTCCCACATACCTTACATTTGAAAGGTACATTCCCCGTGTGTGTGATCCTGTGCCTTTGAAGACTTGTGTGTGAAATAAAGGTTTGACCACCTTCTTTACATTGATAGAGTTTCTTTCCAGAATGAATTTTTTCATGTTTTCTAAATAAAGAGGAGAAATGAAAGGCTTCCCCACATACCTCACATTGAAAATGTTTACCTCCTCTGTGTGTTCTCATGTGTCTTTGAACATCTGGGAGAGAAGAAGAGGCTCCAGCACATTTTTGATATTCATAGGGTTGCCACCCAGTATGAGTATCTTCATGCCTTTGAATGTCACTGGAACAACTGGAGACTTTCCCACATACTGTACGTTCATAGGGTCCCTCTCCAGTTTGTATTAACATTTGTGTGTGAACACTTTTGAGGAAAACCAGGGATTGCCTGTACTGTTTAAATTCGCATGGCTTGTCTTCACATTCCTCATGCTTGTGGCATTTGTGTCCAGAGTGAGATGTGATGTGCCTATGAAGGAATGAAGGGCATATGAGTCTTTGGCACACATATGACAACCTCATGGACTTACTCTATTAAATTTTTTTTTTTTTGTTCAGTTAAGAACTGGAATCTCATTCAAAGTTTCTCCACACTATCTCCTTGGCCTTTTAAGTTTACTATATGGCTTCTTCGAAGAATGTCAGCACATTATCAATGCTGGATTCATTCATGATTCTATACTGATTTATAGGTCCCAGGCTTACAATACTACCAACATCAGGTAAAGGCTAGGTTTTCTGATTTGTTCAAATTTCTTGAAAACCAAGAGATTGAAAGGAAACATTCCTTTGCAATGCAGCCTCTCTATTGAGATTATCCAAGTAGTGATATTCACATTCAATTACATATACTTTATGCATGCCCAGTACTTTGAAAAAACTGAATATCTGTCACACCTAAGTATATATTTCTGGTGGAAAAATCCTTTAAGAATAAATACATTTCAAATTGTGTATACTTCTTGGGTTGGTCTGTTTTACAAATTATATGACCTTCTCAGATTCTCTCAAGAACTTCTTTTGTGAGTACAATTACCTTAGAATGCTCTCAGAATTTTTTATCTCATATTCAATTTTCTTTTCATCGCATTTGTTTCCTAAAATGAGAAACCAGAACAATCTTTATAAATTTTTAAGAGACAGGATGCTTTGCCAAATCGTAGGTGCCTTTTATGCTCCAATAATTTAACAACTGATTCCCTTTTCATGTTCTATATAAATGACCAAAATAAACATGAGTTCTCCAGTAGATTTTGAAAAAGAATACATCATTATTACCTATAAAAGCCAGGTTTCTGAGGACTTCCAACATCACATCTCTGTAAAGGTTCTTCTGGGAAGAATCCAGCAAAGCCCACTCCTCCTGGGTGAAGTTCACAGCCACATCCTCAAAGGTCACTGAGATCTAAAATATCCCACAAATGTATACTGGAGGTCAGGAGAGATTGACAGCAGAAGAAATGTATAGTCAACATGCTTGATGTCCACATGAATCTCTGAGTCCCTGATTAATTGTATCATGTGGTCCATCAAATGCTTCCTGAACTCAAATCCTCACAGACATTCCAACACTAGAATTGGGCCACTCAAAAGACAAGCAACTTAATGTTTTACTCCCTTCCTTTGTTGAGTTCACAGAAAGTAAGACAGGATCCTGGGTCACACCAAACTTTTTTCTTCATTTCACTCCTATTACAATCCTAACAACTTTCTGTGCAGTGCAGAGGTAATATTAGCAACTCTGATAGTACTTACCCTTAAAAAAGAAAGCTGAGAAGAAAATTGCTGGAATAACAAAACTCAGCCTTTAAGAGAGATTCTGCCAACCACAGTGGCTCACTGTGCCTACAAAGTTAATATAAACAACATGGCATTGACTGATCTCTTGATTCCTTCTCAAAGTCTATTGTCCCATCTTTAAAGAAATGTCTAGAACACCCCACCCTCAACTTCCAAAAATGGATCACTAAGAAGCTTCCCCTACAGACTACATTTAGACAACTTTTCACTCAGGTTGTCACAATTTGTGAACTGGGGATTGAGTTCATCTTTTGTGATTACCCCAACAGAACAACTAACTATATGTTTACGCATCCTATTCTCCAGAAAAAAAAAATAGTCAAATAGTAAACAAGCACCATGATTAATAAACACAAAAATTTGATGATTTCTCATGATTACTGTCAATGCAGAATGTATTAAGATGAAAAGTTGGAACATGACTTAGATATAAGTCAATGACCCAAAAATGTCACCTTATCCAAACAAGAACCTTGCAAAGTTTTATAATTCTCAACACAATTTTATTAATGAACAATTAATGAACACTATTTTCTAAATCTCATAGCAGCAATGAATGTACATCAACTATAAAACTCTAGTGAAAAGCAGTCACTTCACTACTATAAGTTCATGTGGCCCATAGCCATGTTCTGCTCAAGACACTTCTATCAAGATTGGGCCACTGGGGCTGGGGATGTGGCTCAAGCGGTAGCGCGCTCGCCTGGCACGCGTGCGGCCCGGGTTCGATCCTCAGCACCACATACCAACAAAGATGTTGTGTCCGCCGAGAACTAAAAAATAAATATTAAAAATTCTCTCCCTCTCTCTCTCTCCCCTCTCTCACTCTCTCTTTAAAAAAAAAAAAAAAAAAAAAGATTGGGCCACATGTGCACTGGATGTCTGTTGTGAAAGAGTTTCCTCCTGCCTGTAATGATGGTGGTGCAAACCTAAGACAGAAGCATTTCCAGGGTGGTAAAGAAGCAAGGTTGCAACCCAGAATCTTCACCTATCTAACATAATTTGAGAGGAAAACAGGTCACTGCATGTTCAACCATAATAATACTAGATGTCTGCACTGTGATGGAGCAGTCAAAAATATCACCTACCAGAAGGTGCCCCTGCCACTGACACCTAACCATACTCAAGAACTTAAAACATGTCACATCCTGAGCAGCACAGTATCAGCAGAGGTGAGCAAGAGATCAAGAAAAAGCTTTGGACAGCAGATGTCTTGGATATGGATCACATGATGGTCCAGGCAAACTGGAATCCAGGTGGCCAAATGCACTACATCCTCAATTCTGTAGACAAAATCCATTTAGTATATGTTCAAATGTGAAACACTAAAATACTTTTAATGAGCTCACAATAAATTTTGTTGTTTATTTATTAAATAACAAAATAAATAAATAACTTCTGCCAAAAACAAACAAACAAACAAACAAACAACAAACAAAAAAGGGCTGTGGATGTAAACCAAGATTCAATATCCCTAGTACCAATAACCCACTGCCTTATTTCATTTAAAGTAGCTATGTTATCGGAACACAGTATGTGTCAATTGACTATTTTTTTCCCTCAAGTATGATATTCAGAAACAGAAAACAAAAGTGTTATTCTTGCCAGAGACAGTGGCACAGGCCTGTAATTCCAGGGACTCAGGAGGCTGAGGCAAGAGAATCCCAAGTTGGAGGACTAGGCTGGGGATGTGGCTCAAGTGGTAGCTCCTTGCCTGGCATGCGTGCGGCCTGGGTTTGATCCTCAGCACCACATACAAACAAAGATGTTGTGTCCGCCGAGAACTAAAAAATAAATATTAAAAAAAAATTCTCTCTCTTAAAAAAAAAAAAAGACCTACAGCAGCTTTTGGAGGCACTAAACTGGGGGAAGGAAAGTGGATTTGCCATCCTGCTTCCTACACATTTTGAAGAGTGGGGGCTGGCCACCAGCAGGGAGGGGAGGGGAAGCTGGGAACAACAGCTGCCCATTCAACAATGGAAGCCAAGGGATAGGACCCAGGGCCATCTGCCAGTGGGAACTGGGCCTCATGCTCTGCAGCTGACCTCAGGGACAGGATACCCAGCCCAATCCTAGGGGCCAGAGAGCAGAAGTCCAGGGCCATCCGCCATGGAGGACTAGGCTGCACCCTCTGCACCAACGTTGGACACCCAACACCCAGCTCACTCTGCGGGACCAGTGGAAGAGGCTTAGGGTCAGCCGCCAGCGAGGTGACTTCAAGATTCTACCATCCAGCCCAACCCCCAGGACCAGGGGACAGTAACCCAGGGCAACCTCCAGAGGTGACTCCGCCAGGCTCTGAAGCTCACCCCTTTGCGGGGGCCCCAAGGCAGGTGCTGACCATGTCCCTTCAGCCCTCGTCACATACTCACCATTTTTGTCTTTCTAGAGGACAGGGGGTTTTCTCGAGGACCTCAAGGCACCAGAGATAGAGGGAAGCACATGCTGCTCAGAATCCCCTAGGCCTGTTGGCAGAGCTCGTGGGGCCCGGAAAGGGAGGAGCAGAGTTGGTGAGGAAGAAAAGCCCGCGAGATTTCCAAAGCCCGCCTTTCCCCTCTGGTCTGGATCTGATTGGACAGTTCTACCCCAGCATCCCTAATGGGGCGCCTCCACTCAGGCCTCTGCATTGTGATTGACAGCTAAGGTTAACCAATCACTAACCAAAATTGCCTAGAGTGGCAGATCCTTGGCCCCAGCCCTTTTCAGGTGGAGCTTCTTTCCTGGGCTGGGAACTAATCCAGGTGGGAAGCCTTTGCTTGAACTTGGTACAAATGGTAACATCTGGGATTGAGCTCTGGCTGAGGGAGAGTGCTTTCCCAGCACGGGTGATGCCTTGGGTTTTAACCTCACCACAGAAGCAAATAACAATTTTAAAAAAATACAAAAATTAGTTACTTAAGGAGTCTAAGGCAGGAGGAGCCCAAGGTCAGGTGAAAATCCACAAATGTTAATGCTGTTTACCATAAGAGTCCTTGCTGTCCCAAATCCTGCAGTATAACACCAGAGAAGCAGGTGGAGAGTGGAAAGTGGAAGGCTTTAATAAGAGAAAGCACAAAAGACTCCCCCCACCCCAGGAAGAAGGGGACCCAAAAGGCAGAATCCCTGGAAGGGGGAGGTCTTCTCCCTCTTAAACCTAAGGTCGTCTTTTGCCTCCAACATTCCTGTCCTTTGTTTTCCTTTATTGTGCACATGGTAGGGGATATGGGTGGGAAGGACAAAGGGTGGGAGACCAGTGGACTGGTGGGGCAGGGAGGAGAAACCTGGGCAGGAACAGCCCTGGGTGGTTTGATGAGCATCTCCCTGTTTTACTGGGAGCTACATCATTAACCCTTATTGAGGACTTGCCCAAGGTCATGACAACATGAACACTTCACTTCTCAGGTGTTTTTTTGGTTTCCCAGGATCAGATCAGATTGCATTTTTGTATTGGGCCTGATATTAGACCCCACTTACCTAGCTACACACACTACAATATTTCAATCTGGCTTCACAAACAGGGAGAGCCTACCTTAAATTAAATTAAAAGGGTTCATGATCTAGCTCAGAGGTCGAGCCCCACAGGGAGTATTCAACAGAACCTCAAAGAAAAAGATACCTATATACATATATAGTATCAGCTGGTGTGACCTCAGGCAACTTAGCAAGAGACACACTCAAAATTTTTGAAACAATATTTAAAAATATCATATGTATCATACATTGTTTTTAAAGAGAGAGTGAGAGAGGAGGGAGAGAGAGAGAGAATTTTTAATATATATTTTTTAGTTCTCGGTGGACACAACATCTTTGTTGGTATGTGGTGCTGAGGATCAAACCCCGGGCCGCATGTATGCAAGGCAAGCGCGCTACTCCTTTAGCCACATCCCCAGCCCATACATATTTGATATGTGAAAATAAATAGAGTTTGACAATTATTTTAGTAATTTTCATCACCTCCGGACTACTTATCTTTTGAGGAATTAGATAGAGCTAGGAAAAAAAACAGTCTGTGTTGGTGATTTGGCTCAGTGTTCTCTTCCCTAGCAGGATAGAGAAGAAGGAGGTGTGGGAGGCAATTCCCTAAGGCAGCAATGCGGGGTTGAAATAAAATCAGCACCTTGTGCTTAATGTCCATGTTCTACATTCCACTATTAGGGAGTTGTTGGAAGCCATCTGACTCTGGTGACCCCACACATCAGGTCATCTGTTTACCCCAAATGCAAATAGAAAAGGTCATGATGAAAAGCAGGAAAGGAACTTTGATCAGTGAAGCTACAGCAGGAAGACAAGGGCACCATGTCCTTAGCCCTCTTTTCAGAGCTGTCTAGGACTCTCAGGTTTTATAAAAAGGGCAATCAGTCATAGGCATGTGTGTACAGGGCACAGTGTATGTAGGTTTGGTGTCCTCTGTGGCTTCAGGCATCTGTGTGTGTCATAAAATGTTTGTGAACTCATGGTCACCTGACCCCTTGACACACTTCACCCTGCCGTGGTCCAGCTGCAGCAAAATAACCCCATTGCCCAGGCTAACCTGAATTGATCTCAGGAAGGGTCCCCTCCCTTGCGTTCCTTCCATGTCAGTGGTTCAGAGCCACCAACATTTTCAAGAAAAGCCTCGAGCCCACCAGCTCCTGCCTGGTAAGCACCATATCCCTAGCTGCTGACCCAGGGCTCTCAGCTTCCTGGGTTTCAACTGATAGTTAAACCAGAAAGAAACAATACCCCTGCTCAGCTCGGCCCATAAAGCCTGCATATGAAACTCCACTTGGGGCACATATGGCCTGTGGCGTTGATACCACTGGTTATGGGGGAGGAGTTCTGCCCTCTCACATGTTGAAATTTGAACATTAGAGAAGCAAGCCCAGGCAAGCACACAAAGCAGGGTTTATTTTAAAAGAAGTAACATAGACTTCTCCCCAGGAGGGAGAGGGGGACCATAGCTGGCATCCTGGTATTCCCAGAAGCAAGGTGTTCAACCTTTCTATGAGTCCTAGGCTTCCTGTGATCTCCATGCCTTTCCCTTTATCCTTGTCCTTCCTGCCTTGGTGACTAGGCCCAGGAATGCTTGGTGAGATGGCACAAAGGTGACAAACATGGGAGGCTGAAGGGGGAAGGGCAGGGTGCAGCAGTCAAGGACACATTGACACCCTAAAAGCTGCCTGTAGGGAGGGGCAATTCCTGGGAGAGGCTACCTTAGCAACAGGAAGGAGCTAGGGCAGGTCCTTGACGAGGGTGGAGCAAGGGCTCTGAAGGGATTAACATTTCTATCCCTCAGGGGACAGTCTGCAACTTGCCAGACTCTCTCTACATTGGCCTCCTAGATCAGACCTGACTCCATTTACCTGTCTGTACTGACTGCCTGTCTATTTCTGGCTTCAGTATCTGCCCCTTCCCAGAAAGTGAGTACAACCTTATTTTTACTCTTAGTTTGAATTGGTGAAGGCTTTCACATCTTGTGCAATGGCCCAAATTCAGTCTACCTACCAAGATTCCCAATGACCATGGGGAGCGGCGCTTATACATTAACAGTCATATTCCCTCAAGTATGGAATAGTGGCCACATACCTGTCTAGGGCTGAGAACTCAACTCTAGGTTCTCCTCCTCCCATGCTGGGCATTAAATCCATGGCAGGGGTACAGAATCCCTGATCTCCATCCCCAGCCCTTTTTTTATTGTGGTACAAAGAAGTGGGTGGGAGCATATGTAAGGGTCTGGTGGAGCATCTGAGAAAGAGACCACACAAGAGACTGGCTCCATGCAATTGGCAAAAGGGGATATTTATTGGGGATCCATTCCAGCGCGCTGGGGATCCGTGCTCACTCAAGATGGGAGAGCAGCCCAGAGCCCAGAGCAGAGTTCAAGTGGAGCTTAAGTACACTTTTTGGAGGGGGGGGGCTTTGCATATATCAGAACAAATCATCATGAGGCGCGGGAAAATTGAACAACAACCCTGAGTCAGGATTAGTACATACATTGGCGGGAACAATCTGGGCAGGGGTGATTAGTCATTCCTAAGCGGGGTACACATTTAAACTGATTGGTTTTGGAGCTTACATTACATGTTACCTGGAGCCCTTAGCTATTTAACAACCAGGGAATCAATGGAGATATTTACTGGGCAGTTCAGGTATTGTCCTAACAGCTACAGAGATTACAGGTTCCGGGGGTAGCAGAGGAATTGTAACAATACCTAGTCTTTACTTTTTTTAGCCCAGTCTTTTACACTTTAACTCAAACTTTTGCAGCTTAGAATCAGCTTAGAAATTTTACCTTTACACATAAATATAGTGGATTTGAGAATATAACTCTGAAAACCAGCCTAATTCCTTCTTAAGATTGGGATCCATCGCATCCAAAACTCATGAAAACTAATTTTTGTTTTAGTATAAATTACTGCAATCTTTCAACTTGCTTGGAATGCTTGCCCATGCCTTGAAGTCACCCATACTTGGCTCCCCCTGACCAGATAACAACCCTCTCTGAAACCTCAGTGGTACCTCATACATTCTAATGTTGGGATCTGAATTTATTCCCTACCTTGAAATGTTAAGCCATGTAGTTCATTAACCTACTACGTGCCTTTGTATTATGCTTGTCCAAATCCTGGTATCTGTAAGTTCTCAAGACACCCCTCTTTGCAAACTTTTGTGTTATAAAAATGTGTTCGGAGGGCTGGGGATGTGGCTCACACAGTAGCTTGCTCGCCTGGCATGCCTGAGGCACGGGTAAGATGCTCAGCACCACATAGAAACAAAAATGTTGTCTTCCGAAAATGAAAAATAAATATTAAAAATTCTCTCTGTCTCTCTCTCCCTCTCTCTAAAAAAAGAATTGTTGTTTGATTTAAAACAAATTGTTCTGAGAGAGCTGGAGTATCTTTAGCCTGGGGTTTGAGGACAGACAGACATGGCCAGCTCCTGGGTACATAAATAAAATTTTGATTAAGTTTGATTCAAAATTGGAGTCTGTTCTTTTTCTTGTGTTGTGGTTTAACAGTGCCAGTGAAAGGCTAAAGTTTCTAAGCTGCAAAGCCTGAGTTAAAATGTAAAGGACCAGGCATTGTAAACCTGCTTCTAAACTACAAAGCCTGGGTTAAATTCCTGTAGCTGTTAGGGCAATACCCGAACTGCCCAGTAAGTATTCCTCAGATCCTCTGGTTGTTTAATAACTTAGGACCCTGTGTAGCCCAGCACGTAGGCATTCAAGGCCCAAAACCAATCAGTTTGAATGTATACCCCACTTAGGAGTGACCAATCACCCCCGCCCAGCCTGTTCCCGCCAATAAATGTACTAATCAAGTCTAAGAATTATTGTTTGATTTTCCCGCGGGTGTATGGTGATTGGTTAAAGGAGACTATGATGTGTATAAAGTCCCCGCCCTCCCCAAAAAGTGTACCTAAACACTGCTCAACCCTTGCCCTAAGCTCTGGGTCTTTCCCTCTTCCAGAGTGGGCATGGAGCCCCAGCATGCTGAATCAATAAATCCCCTTCTGCCAATTGCATGAGTGTTCTCTTGGTGGTCTCTTTCTCCAATGCTTCACCAGACCCTTACACCAGGTCTCTAACAAGGCCGTCTTTGGTTTTGGCCAAGGGAGCATATTTTTTACACATGATGAGACATCTTTAAGCCAACACATTAAAAAACTGAAAAAAAAATCATTCAATAAATTCTTTCTTAGAAAACAACAATAACAACGACAAAACTTGAGCAGTATCCTGGGATAGTGGTGCAAACCATGCCATGAGGGTGAAAAATTCTAGCCCAACCTCTGAAATGTAGCCTCACTCTCTCTCAAAATACAACTTAAAAGGGGTAGGGCATGTAGCTCAGTGTTACAGCAACCCTAGGTTTAATGGTCAGTTTAAAAACAATAACATCCCAAAGAGGAATAGAGGGGAAAAAGACAAAAGAAAAGAGAAGAGTGTAAAAGGGCAGACATCAATCGAATTACACCAACAGTGACATTATGTGGCAATTGACTGAACAATCCTCTCCTAAGGTAGAGATCAGCAGACAGAATGAAAACACGGTCCAGTTCTATGCTATGTGCAGGGGTCACTGCTGGGATATCAATGGATAAAGAGTTTGAAAATAAGAGGATGTGAGTCCTACACCATGAAAACAGACACCATGAGTCAGCTCTCCTGTAATACCTTTCCAAAATCAGGCAAAATGTTTCAAAGCCACAATTAATTGAGCCAGAACAGCTGTGAGACATGGACATATGATGTTTATTTTTTTTAAGAGAGAGAGAGAATTTTAATATTTATTTTTCAGTTTTCGGCGGACACAACATCTTTGTTTGTATGTGGTGCCGAGGATCGAACCCGGGCCGCACGCTACCGCTTGAGCCACATCCACAGCCCGACACATGATGTTAAGGTGTTCCTGAATGCTCCATCCTCTTTCCCAATGCCAATCCAATAATAAGGACACAGCTGTGAGTTTACAGGGAAAAAAATGGTTTTCTAGCAAAGGAGCAGCACAGTGACTACTGTCCAGAGACCAGGATTCTGGCAATCAGAAGAAACAGTTGTCTTTGGCGGGGGGAGGGAGATAGGGGTGCCAGGGATTGAACCAGGTGCACTCAATCAATGAGCCACATCCCCAGCCTCATTTTGTATATTATTTAGAGCCGGGGTCTCTCTGAGTAGCTTAGCATATTGACTTTGCTGGGGCTGGCTGTACACTCTTGATCCTCCTGCCTCAGCCTCCCTAGAGGCTGGGATTGAGGCATCACCACCACCCCTGGCACAAAGCAAAATATTTCATTAAAGAGATGGAAAGTCCTTAGTTTGATGTCAATTAAAGTTTATAATTTGGTTATTCTGGGTTTGTTTGGGTTTGCTATTGCAGAAACCCAAAGCACATTCCAGGAGACACAAAAGCCTGTAGAGTCCACACAATGTTATGTGATCCAACCTTGTGGCCTCCCTGGGACACAAAGGCAACCTGTCAGCTCCTTTCATGTTCTTACCAATATGAACCATTTCAGGGTCAGCTGAAAATTCAAGCTGACTTTAGCATTGAAAGGGGACCTCATGTCTAACAGAAGAGTCATGTGCCACGAGGACAATAGGCAGTGAAGCAATGACACAATGACAGACATGCCATTTTGCTCCCATGTGAAGGCTGAGTTCTGGAGGCTGCTCCTGCCCAGGGCAGATCTTAAAGTGGGGATTAGGTCCCAGGCCAGGTGGGTTGCCGATGTGATCTGAGGTTCTGCACAGACCTCTACAGCAGTCATTTCCAGGACAGTGACAATCCCAGGCCTGCCTCAGTCCCTCATCCCCATGTTTCATCAGCCCTTGGGACCCAGAACAAGAAATATGGTGAGAAGTGGACCAAATTCTGCCCCCGATTTCAGTTCTGGCTACTTGGGTGCATACAGCCTTGAGCTTTGGGCATTTGAAAGAATCGAGTAGAAACATGAGACCCAAAGATGTGTCAAACAGCACTGAGGGACATGGTCAGGACAGCCACAGAGGGCTTGGGGTTGAGGTGGGGCTGTCCTCCGGCAGCAAGGGCCACACAACAGCGGAGACACAAGGGTTTCCCTGGAGGGGGATTTGGAGTGGGGGGAGAGGACTGAGACTCTGCTGCCCACCTCACTGCCAGCCCATCCATACTAGATGCCTGGCCACAAAAGCACCCCGATGAATCCCCTCAGCCCCCTGTTTTGGTTTTAAAGTGAAAATTAAAGATACTGGGTGTGAAAGTTCTGCCTTTTTCTGGGGAAAGCTCAGGCTACACGTGGGTTCCAGGAGTCATACCCATGGACAGGGGGCCAGGCTCCATCCCTGCTCCAGGTGATGGGTGTGTCTCACCAGAGGCTTGGTTTTCTTCCAGTGAAGGGGGTCAGAGGAGGAGGTGGCCACACATGTGTTGATATGCTGCTCTGGCTGAGGACACCAAATCTATGCTCTGCCCAGGGTTGTCTCCTACCTTGGGCTTGGATGGCTTCAGTCTCCGGCCTCCTGGTTTCCCAAGTTAAATAATTTGTGGCCTCTTCCACTGGCATGTTGGTGATGCTTGGGACCTTTTTCCACATGACAGGGACACGTGGTCACTGTTGAATGATGACAGCTGGAGCACAATGAGGCATGGGGGTGAGGAGACTGGCCCATGGTTCTGAGAATGGCCCCTTGAACACCCAGCCTCCCTTGCAGTCTCCTGGCCTGCAGGTCAAAGCCCTGTAAGTGGAAGAAGCTCCTCACACAAGGTCAGGTTCACCCTCTTCCTCAGAAGTGAATCTGGGGCCTAAGTAGCTCCAATGAGTCCCTCCAGCTCTGATAAGATAGAAAAACTGGGAGCCTCTTTCTGGGATCAAAGGAAGGTTATGAACTGAGCACATGTCCCCATCCCTCATTCCTGACAGCCCTTTCCCAGATCCTCTCATTCTCATGAGCCAGGGAAACATTTAATTTTCATAACTATTTTATGCTGTAGTTGGACATGATAGAAAATGTGTCTCTACAGCTTTGGCGTTGTTCTGTAACCTCACTTTAATCCTTTACCTGAGCAGAAACAGCCCTCTCCACAGCATGTACTGCAGAATGTCACCTGATGGGAGGCTGTAGCTGCATCAATGATGTAGGGCACATGAGGATAGACACCCAAAGATGTTCCAGGATTAGATTTATTAGCTGCAGGGTTCTGAGGTGTATAACCTCAAGTTTTTTGGTTCACTGCTTGTAATTTCATTGATCTTCATTTACACCCAGTGAGACAGGGATAGAGGTTTATATTTTCTGTAGGTGTATACGTGAAGAATTTTTTTTTAGTTCACAGAAAGTGCTTTGTATACCAATTGTAAGATTAGTCAGAGGTCTTCCAAGCACTACCACAAAAGCAGAAGTCTGTATTAGAACCCACATTGAGATCTTTGCAAAATCTGCTCCTGACATTTTGTTGAAAGAAAATTATGGTGAAGGTCTCTCCAGAAGCTAAGTTAATATTCCTTGGTGGAGAAAGGAGTACCACTATATTAGCACATCAGACTGGGACACTCCTTACCAAGCCTTTGTTCATGCAGAGTGTATTAAGTAGGTTTTCTTAACCTTAAACCATCACACAATTTCCCCAGGGCTACTGAGCTACTCTAAACACAGAGAGAAATCAAGCATGAGTTTTCTAGTATATTCCACCTAAGTATTATTCATAGGGAGAAAAGCTAATTTGGATGTAGTTTTTTAAAAAAAATTCACGGGTATAAAAGACCTTTAAGAAAGAAGAGACCATCTGCAATTGTGGAAGAAAACACCTGCAGAGCTGCATCTGCTGATGTGGTCATCAGTGGAGTCCACACACACAGCACCAGCAAACTCATCACCTGAGCTATGGGAGTGCTTGGTGCAAGAATGCCTGCCTAGCATGCACAAGGCAGGATTGGGTCCCCTGAATTGGGGAAAGAAAAGAGAAAGCAACTCAAGCATAGGGCAAAACATATTTTGAGAAAGTGCCTCTCCAAGTATTATACACAAATGACATTATGCTATAATGCTCTTTAATGTGCTTACATACAGCACAATACATGAGACTTAGAACAAGCACAGGTGACAAGAGTGGGGTCCCAGAGTCATCAACAGCTCAATAAGCAATCAAGGAAAAGAAAGAGGCCAGCTTCAGGTCACACAGAAACATCCCTATGTTCCCAGCTGCCAGTCTCACTCCATCTCAAAAAACAACAATTAAAAGGACTGTGGGGAAACTCAGTGGTGGAGCACTCCTGGGTGAAATGTGAACAAAGACAGAGAGGAAAGAAGTTCAGAAGAGACATTTCACCAGTCTGTATTTTGGAGTGGAGAGGCCTAAACTAACATGCAGAATATGTAATGAAACAATGGACACAAAAGATTTACAATACAGGAAAATGGAATCTAAAAATAAGAGAGATTTAACTGAGAAGAAAAACATGTTGTTCTAAAATCTTGATGCTGATGCAATGCACCTCTCCAACACAGGGTGCATTTTTGGTACCTCTGAATAGATAAACAAAGAAATGAAGGCACAAACATTTTCACACACCTACAGATTTTTCTCAAAAAAAAATAAATAAAATAAAAATATCCTCAAGTCTGAACAAGTTCAAATGGATCTGAAAAAAACAAAGGTCCCACCACATGTCTACATACAGGGCTTTTCTCCAGTGTGGTTTCTTAAATGCTGTTCTAAGGAACCTGGAAAGTTGAAAGTCTTACTACAATTTTGAAAGAGAGAAAAAGGATCTTCTCAGATGTGAAATCTTTGTCTTTGAAGAAAACTCTGAAAGCTGAATACTGCCTCACATGGCTTATCCTCAGCATTTTCTACAGTATGAGTCCTTTCATACAACTGAACAAAACTAGAACAGCTCAACAACTCATATTTCCTTTTTGCATAGGATTTATTCTTTTTATTCCAAAAGAATCTTCTGAGACCTTAGTAAAAGATTGAGAAAACAAGATTTCTCACACTTCTCAAGCTCACAGGGCTTCTCTGTGTGTTTTCATATATGAGAAGAAAAACAGGACTGGAGGGGAAGCTGATAGGATGTAGCTTTTCTCTAGTATGTATTCTGGTATGTATTCCAGGGCTTTTCTCTGGTATGTATTCTTCCATGTTTATGAAGCTGATGGGATGTAGCAAAGGTGTTGCCACACTGCTTACATTCAGAGGGTTTGTTTTTCAATGTGAATGAAATGGCTTTGAAGGCAATAGGGAAAATGGAATGGTTTGTGATAATTTTATACATTTAAAGAGTTACTCAGTTGGAAGTGGTGGTGTATGCCTTTAATTCCTGAGACTTGAGAGGCTAATTCTGAAGGATCAGTGTTGGAGGCTAGCCTCAGCACCTTAGGAAGACCCTAAAAAATGCAGCAAGTCCCTGTCTCAAAATAAAAAGTAACTGGAATGTAGCTAAGTGGTAGAGCACAACCAGAATAAATCCCCAATCTCTCTCTCTCTCTCTCTCTCTCACACACACACACACACACACACACATTTTCAGCAGTGTGAGTACTTCCTTGTCTTTGAGAATGACATGAAATATTGATTTACCAGGTTTTACATTCAAAGGATTTTTCTCCAGTAACTTCCTACATGTATATGAGTAAAACAGTAATAACAGAAAAGTTTACCAATTGTTTTCATGAATATGATTTCTCTGCAGTATCTGTTCTTTCACGTGTGTGAAGCAGACAGGATGTAGCAAAAGCTTTTCCACATTGTTGTTATTCATAGCACTTTTCTCTGGTATGGATTCTTTCATGTGTGTGAAGCGTAGGGGATGTAGCAAAGGCTTTGCCACACTCCTTACATTCATAGGGCTTCTCTCCAGTGTGCATTCTTCCATGAATCTGAAGGTAACTGGATCTAGAAAAGGCTTTGCCACACTGCTTACATTCATAAGGCTTCTGTCCAGTATGAGTTTTTTCATGTGAGTGAAGGTGACTGGATGTAGCAAAGGCTTTGCCACACTGCTTACATTCATATGGCTTCTCTCCAGTGTGCATTCTTCCATGAATCTGAAGGTAAATGGACGTAGCAAAGGCTTTGCCACACTGCTTACAATCATAGGGCTTCGCTCCAGTATGAGTTGTCTCATGTAAGTGAAGGCTAGAGGACTGAGTGAAGGCTTTCCCACACTGCTTACATGCATAGGGCTTCTCTCCAGTATGAGTTCGTTCATGTATCTGAAGGCCAGAGGCAGTAGTGAAGACTTTTCCACATTGTTGACATTCAGAGCATTTCTCTCTAGTATGTCTTCTTCCATGAATTTGAAGGTTACTAGATGTAGAAAAGGCTTTTCCACACTGCTCACATTTATAAGGCTTCTCACCAGTATGAGTTTTTTCATGTGACTGAAGGTAACTGAATGTAGCAAAGGATTTTCCACACTGCTTACATTCATAGGGCTTTTCTCCAGTATGCATTCTTCCATGAATCTGAAGAGAACTGAATTTAGAAAAGGCTTTGCCACACTGCTTACATGCATAGGGCTTCTCTCCAGTATGAGTTTTTTCATGTGTGTGAAGGTTAGTGGACTGAGTGAAGGCTTTGCCACACTGCTTACATGCATAGGGCTTCTCTCCAGTGTGCATTCTTCCATGAATCTGAAGGTAACTGGATCTAGAAAAGGCTTTGCCACACTGCTTACATTCATAAGGCTTCTGTCCAGTATGAGTTTTTTCATGTGAGTGAAGGTGACTGGATGTAGCAAAGGCTTTGCCACACTGCTTACATTCATATGGCTTCTCTCCTGTGTGCATTCTTTCATGAATCTGAAGGTAAGTGGACGTAGCAAAGGCTTTGCCACACCGCTTACAATCATAGGGCTTCACTCCAGTATGAGTTGTCTCATGTAAGTGAAGGCTAGAGGACTGAGTGAAGGCTTTCCCACACTGCTTACATTCATAGGGCTTCTCTCCAGTATGAGTTCGTTCATGTATCTGAAGGCCAGAGGCAGTAGTGAAGACTTTTCCACATTGTTGACATTCAGAGCATTTCTCTCTAGTATGTCTTCTTCCATGAATTTGAAGGTTACTAGATGTAGAAAAGGCTTTTCCACACTGCTCACATTTATAAGGCTTCTCCCCAGTATGAGTTTTTTCATGTGACTGAAGGTAACTGAATGTAGCAAAGGCTTTTCCACACTGCTTACATTCATAGGGCTTTTCTCCAGTATGCACTCTTCCATGAATCTGAAGAGAACTGAATTTAGAAAAGGCTTTGCCACACTGCTTACATGCATAGGGCTTCTCTCCAGTATGAGTTTTTTCATGTGTGTGAAGGTTAGAGGAGTGAGTGAAGGCTTTGCCACACTGCTTACATGCATAGGGCTTCTCTCCAGTGTGCATTCTTTCATGAATCTGAAGGTAACTGGATGTAGAAAAGGCTTTTCCACACTGCTTACATTCATAGGGCTTCTCTCCAGTGTGCATTCTCTGATGTATTCTAAGTAAACTGGGATAAGCAAAGTCTTTCCCACATACCTTACATTTGAAACCTTCATTCCCCATGTGTGTGATCCTGTGCCTTTGAAGACTTGTGTGTGAAATACAGGTCGGACCACCTCCTTTACATTCATACACTTTCTCTCCAGCATGAGTTCTTTCATGTCTTCTTAATAAAGAGGAGAAACAAAAGGCTTTCCCACATACCTCACATTGAAAACGTTTACGTTCACTGTGTTTTCTCATGTGTCGTGGAACACCCGTGGGAGAAGACGAGGCTTCACTACATTGTTGATATTCGTAGGGTTGCCACCCAGTATGAGTATCTTTATGCCTTTGAATGTCACTGGAATGACGGATGACTTTCCCACGTACTGTACATTTTAAAGGTCCATCTCCAGTTTGTATTAACATTTGTGTGTGAACATTTTTGGGAGAAACCAGAGATTTCTTATATTGTTTCAATTCACATGGCTTCTCTTCACATTCCCCATGCTTGTAGTATTTGTGTCCAGAGTATGATGTGATCTGCCTATGAAGGAATGAAGGTCATATGAAGTCTTTTGCACACATAATGAAGTCACATGGATTTACTCTATTAAAGTTTTTCTTTGTTCAATTATGAATTGGAATCGATTTGAAGGTTTTCCCACACTATTTTGTGCCTTTGAGTTTACCATATGACTTCTTTAAGGAAGAAGAAGTGACCAGCACATAATCAATGCTTGATTCATTCACAATTTTCTATGTATTGATAAATCTTTACATTACTACCAACATCAGGTAAAGGCTAGGTTTTCTGACTTGTTCAACTTGCTTAAAAATAAGGAGATTGAAAGCAAACAATCCTTTTCAACACAGCTTCTCTATGGCTATTATCCAAATAGTGATATTCACATATGCAATTTCATATACTTTTTGTATGTCAAATACTTTGAAAAGACAGAATATCTGTTACAGCTAAGTATATACTTCAGGTGAAAAGCACTATAAGAATAAATACTTCTCAAATTATGCATACTTCTTTCGTTGGTTTCCTTTAAATATTACATGACCGTTCTCAGACCCTGTCATGGACTCTTCTTGTGAGGACAGTTACCTTACATTGCTCCCAGAGTTTTCAATCTGAACTTCAGTGTTCTTGTCTTCCCACTTGTTTCCTAAAATGAGAGAAAAGAACAATCTTTATGAATACTTAGGAGCTAACAATGCTTTGCCAAATGATACATGCTATTTATGCTGCAATAATTCACCAACTGATTCCCTTTTCACCTTCTACATAAATGACCAAAATAAACATGATTTGTCTATTTGATTCAGTTTGAAAACATCATTATTACCTAGAGAAGCCAGGTTACTGAGGACTTCCAACATCACATCTCTGTAAAGGTTCTTCTGGGAAGGATCCAGGAAAGCCCACTCCTCCTGGGTGAAGTTCACAGCCAAGTCCTCCAAGGTCACTGAGATCTAAAATATCCCACCAAATGTATAGTGGAGGCCAGGAGAGATTGACAGCATGAGAAATCTATACTCAACATGCATGGTGTTCACATGATTCCAGGAGGAACCCTAAGGTAAAGGATGAACTTTGGCTTATCATAAAATGTTGCTTCATCCATTCCCTTCGTCAAATGTGCAATACTGGTTTAGTAACTAACAAACACCCTACACCAATGCAATATTTTCAAAACAGTGGAGACTATTGGCTGGAGAGAAGGGGTATTCCATACTATGAGTCATGACACATTTAATTGTCACCCTGATTGGATTAAAAGATACAGATGATTAATGAGATTCTGCCTGTGTCCATGAGGGTGTGTCTACAAATGATTGGCACGTGGGATAGTGAGCCAAACAGGCAAACCTTTTTAAGGTAGGCAGCACCAGCCAATAGGACTGTGTCTTAGGTGGAACAAAAGTTGAAAGAAGAAGGAAGCAGCAGCAGAGCAAGCTCCTTTCTTCTCCAATAGGTTCTT